>NC_133104.1:41070832-41376629 GCF_022965805.1 Primulina eburnea | reverse complement strand
ACGACACGAGTGTTGACTTAGTGGTCGAGGTCGAGTTGTAGCCTATCGAACTGCCGAAGGCTTTTTTTTTTAGGCAAAAACTTGTGTGAGACGGTCTCACGGGTCGTATTTGTGAGACGAATATCTTATTTAGGTCATACATGAAAAAGTATTATTTTTTATGCTAAGAGTATTACTTTTTATTTTGAATATGGATAGAGTTGACCCGTATCACAGATTAGGATCCGTGAGACGGTCTCACATGAGACTCACTCTTTTTTCGAGGGGCCTTTCGTCCCTTGCATGGATACATGTGTCTTGATGCATCCCCATCTTCCACCGGCTTATCAATTATGGTTTGTTTAGGGTTTCAAAATCAATGATATTAATTAAACACAAAAATTTGTAATTTATATCAGTATATATAAGTAGAAATCATTCTCATTTTATATAACTAGATAATAATTTTTTCAGGGGCAACTCCGAAAATGGTGCTGGATCTGATGAATGTGAAGGGGCTTACCATAACCCACGTCAAGAGCCATCTTCAGGTTAAAGTGAGAGACCCTTTACACAGGGTTAAGAATTGTTCAAGGATTTTACGTTATGACGTCATATATAAATTAATTAAAATATTCTGTATACAAAATTAGGTTTTAAGTTACACTACATTTTGTATGGACAGATGTACAGGAGCATGAAGCAAGAGCATATGATGCAAGGTAATGAGATTAATTATTAGTCTTTAACTTGTTGAATTTACCGTAAGTGCATGGAGTTATATACACACACACATATGTGTGTGTATATATATATATGTATATATATGTATTTATGTATATCAAGAGCTAACTTATTTCATATTTTGAACTATGTCAAAAACTTGTGTGAGACGGTCTCACGAGTCGTATTTTGTGAGATAAATCTCGTAATCCATGAAAAAAGTATTACTTTTATATGCTAAAAAGTATTGTTTTTTATTGTAAATATCGATAGAGTTGACTCGTCTCATAGATAAAAATTCGTGAGACCGTCTCACAACATACCTACTCTTGAACTATTATGAATGGAGAGCTTGATACCCTTCAGCTTCTACAATTTCATATCTTTTTGCCCCTAAGGGATGTATATTTGAACTTTTACCGTCCCGGCCAGATCCTAGGGTAGCGGATCTACCCTAGTTCTTATCAAGAACTTGACGTTCGTATTGAATGTGTATCTTGTCTCAGAAGCAGAAGCAACAAAAAACAAGAAGGCGCGACCCACTCCGCCGCGAACAAATCATGTACGGAGTTCATGCAACTCCAACCAATACTATTATCAGGGACCAGCTACCATCTATGAGCTCCCCTCATGTGAAGAAACTTTAACCTGTTTCAGCCCCGAGCTTATCCGTCCAACCACCGCCAGGCCTGTAATATTGGCGTAAGATTACATTTTGTTTACTGCACATGCCTATGTACAACTGCCGTTGAATCAAATCTAAGAAATCATGTGTTCCACCATTAGAACAATTATCAGTTGATCGATCTTTAGTGCTATATTGTCGCTGATATATATACGACGGGAACCTAGTAGCTAGGTAGCATATATAGTTTTAAAATTAATTTGCTGTTCTAATTCGTAGGCTAGAGAAGCTCCCAATCAAAAGGGAAGAAACTGAACATCCACATTTCTCACCGTTTGGAAAGGGAATAAAATTGGGGTATGATCAGAAGTCCAATACTCCTGCCATGCCAAAAGATTATTTCAGCAATGGCCACCCATTTCAAGTAAGTTCAAGGCTATAGATTTAAGTGACAATATAATTTTATAACATGTCTGACCATTATTTATTGGTACATGTATATGTTTGAACTATGTGTTTTGTATATATATAACCAATAATTATATAATACCAAATACAACAACTAAAAGTCTAAGAGTATATTTGCAGGTGAGCCAAGAGAAGCAAATGTTGGTACGAGGTGAGAAGAGTGGTAAAAGGTATCCAAATTCCATGGTAGATTTAGAAGATCAAGAATGTGGGTTCACAAGAGCTAGAATAGCAAGTGAGAAGAAAAGCTTACAGGCATCGACCTCCGTGGATGCAAATCTTGTTTCTCTGGAGCTAACTCTTGGTTAATTATATGACTATTGCATGTGTACCATGAAAGAACGATTTTCGTTGGGCATTGACCTGTATTTTGCATGGACTAGCGAAAACTTTCATTAGGACAAGTGACCAGTTGTGTTGATTACTTGTTCCCGTCATGTAGGAGCAAAAGTGATGATTTAACTCTTAAAAATATGGGGTCGAATGGGTGGTAGAATATATAATTCAAGCTCGAGTTCGCTGTCTTGACTTTTTTTAGCTGTAAATTTGAGCCCAAATAGTTTAGTTGTTCTTGTTTTAAAAAGTCAGATTTCGTCCTCAATTTTCTACTTTGAGGTAAAGTTAGATTTTTATTCGTGGTCTGGCTGGAAAACTCGCCTGTAATACAATTTCTTTACCACATTGGTTACCTGAAAATTGCCTTGGGATACCCTTATACAGTAACCTAAAATCTAAAAATTGACTTATATCTGCATAGTTGGGTTATCCTGGTAAGTGGTAACATTCATGCACAAGCTTGGAACTACTGGAGTTGGGTTCTCATTAGGTTGGCATTTGGGTAGATCCTGGTTTGATGCAGTTGGTTTTTATTCAGCACGAATATCGCATGATCACTTGCCTGAAATTGTTAAATTTTGTTTTTTCTTCAATATTCCTCGCAATCTTGAACTCTATATAAAGCACAATCGCTAATCGTAGTTCTCATTAAGAATTAAATCTGTTACTCTTAACATGGCAACCAAGATTCTCTTCCTAATCGTCTTGGCTGCAATCGCTAGTGTTATCACTGGCAGGATTTTACCTCTAGAAAAGCTTGGGGATGACATGCAGAAGAAGTCGTTCTTTTACCACCGGCTCCCACCTCACCCTAGGAATTTCGGAGGATTTGGTGGCGGCGTTGGTGGCGGGTTCGGTTTCGGTAGAGGCCCAGTTTCCGGACGATTTGGCGGTGTAGTCGGTGGAGGATTTGGGGGCGGTGGCGTTAGTGGAGGCTCAGGTTTTGGAGAGGGAGATGGCGGTAATATAGACACCGGCGGTGATGGTAATGGGAAGCAGGGAAATGATATAGGAGTTGGAGTGGGCGGCGATCATGGAGCTGGTGGGGGAGGTTACGGCGGAGCACCTTAAAAGCCGCATATGAATTTATTTCCTTGGGGACATTCTTGTTGCATTTAATTCCTAGTATTATAAAGTAGTAGTAAGATATATGATTGTGACGAAAATGACAAATTGAACGTCGACATATAGTTATAAGATATATTGATCATTTAATTACACGATTCTAATAAAAATAACTAAAATTGAGTGTCGGAACATATTTATACAAAGAATGTTACTGAAATTCACATTTTGCCTTTCATATATGACAAGAATGCAAACGCCCATCAATTTAGATGAAAAACAATTGCTTTCGGTAGCTGAAGAATAGGCATTTTGATCCTACGCTGGCAAGTGAGCCACATCCACCGTGAAGCGGTTTATTTCACCCTACCTTGTGAGGCACTGCCCCATGAGGTGATCAAAGGCTCAGATTTAAACACTAGGGTCTGTTTGGTTGAGTGGATTAAATAAGAATAGATTAAGAGTCAAATATTTATCGTTACAATTTTAATATGTTTTAATAATCATTTTGACCCGGTTTAAGATCCAATTTTATTAATCAAATAGTTATCCATAAAATTATATCTTAAACCGGGTTAAAATGATTATTAAAACAACTTAAAATTTTAACGATAAATATTTGACTATTAATCTATCCTTATTTAATCCGCTCAACCAAACTCACCCTTAAATGAAAAACAATTGCTTTCCGTAGCTGAAGAATAGGCATTTTGATCCTACGCTGGCAAGTGAGCCACATCCACCGTGAAGCCCACCCTCTACCAAAGAGGCAAACCGATAGACAAATTGGGTAATTAGGTATTCGCATCACCACTCACTAAAGATGGGGTCTTGATTGTGCTGAGATAGCCTCCTCCACCCACTATATCCCACCAACCCTCTCCATTTTTTTTTATTATTCATTTTAATTCCCAGGAAAAAAACTCAGTATATCACAAAACTTAAATCCTACTATATTTTTTAACGCAAAATTTATATCTCAGATGCCTGGATTGCGACAGATTTCCTCTATTCCACATATCTAACAGATTTCCCACATAAACTGTTCTCAAGAAAAGGGATCCTCAGTTCAAGGTAATGCGTATGCTCTGATTATTTCCTTCCTTTTTTTCTCAATATTCCATGTTTTTAGTAGTCACCATTGGTCCAAGATTGCATATTTTCTGTTTTTGATAAATTATCGTTTTTGTTTATTTCTGTGCACATTAAAGATCTCGTTTTTATGGATCTTTGTGCAAATAATATTGGGATCCACCTTCGAAATTTACATTTTAATTGGTTTATACACGACTTTCTGCATTTCTAACCGAACGAGATGTGAGCGAAATATTGTATTTTGATAGTTCTTATGCAATCAATGTGCTTGTTTTACTCCTTGTATTGGATGTTAAAAGCTGTCTTGAATCCATTGTTATTTGATTATTGTCATTGTAATTTATGCATTGCTTCAATTTAAAGCCCTTTTGTTTATCTTGGCTCTTCTTGATGCTTGCTTCTTCGTGTGGTTTAGCTCCAGGATCAATATTTATCTGTGGAATGTGATTGGTAAAGCTTTATACGCATTTCCTTTGTGACAGATATTTACAAAGATGAGAGGAGGGGGATTGTGGCAACTTGGTCAATCTATTACTCGCCGTTTGGCTCATGGCGACAAAAAGACTATAGTTCGTCGGTGCTTTTCATCCGAAACTGATCTAAAGAAAACTGTTCTGTATGATTTCCATGTCGCCCATGGTGGGAAAATGGTGCCTTTTGCGGGTTGGAGTATGCCGATCCAGTACAAAGACTCAATCATGGACTCTACCATAAATTGTAGGGAGAATGGTAGCCTATTTGATGTTTCTCATATGTGTGGTCTAAGTCTTAAAGGAAAGGACTGCATAGCTTTCCTTGAAAAGCTTGTCGTTGCCGATGTTGCTGGGCTTGCACCTGGGACTGGGACTTTGACTGTCTTTACAAATGAGAAGGGAGGCTCAATAGATGATTCAGTAATCACCAAGGTGACAAATGATCACATATACCTGGTTGTTAATGCTGGCTGCAGAGACAAGGATCTTGCCCATATTGAGGAACACATGAAGGCATTCACATCAAAAGGTGGCGACGTTTCATGGCACATTCATGATGAGCGTTCCCTTCTAGCTCTACAGGTCCGTGGTGACATTTCTTGTTTTGGATATTTTTATATTTCACATAATTTGATTGAATATTGCTCCTTGCTATTGAGCTTGAAAGGTATCTATGAAATGGGTCCTGTGATTTGAAGGGCGCGATTTATGGTCGAAAATGGTTGATTTTACATAAATAACGGTCTGTGATTTGGGAATTAATGAAATGATCATTGGAGAATATTGTAATAATGCTGCTAACACACGAGTTAGCAATAACATTACAGGCTCGAGATTTTCTTGAATGATTAAGCTCATTGCCAGAATATAACAACACAGCTCAAGATTTTCTTCTTTTTCATTTTATTTTTTATTTTTGATCTATGATCAAGGCAATGTATTCTGCTGATTTAATTTCTTTCAGCATTGTTTATCTCTACAAAATTCTTTATGTATACTTGGATTGTCGTAAAAAGTCATTCTTTTTATTCTCTTTGTTGCGGCTGTCTGTCATTTGTTTCCTTGACGGTTTACGGAGAATAGCTGGGAAAAGGTGTTTAGATGGATGAAAGGTTATGCAAGTCACAAGACCTGCTGCTTTCTTTTCACGTACTTTATATACAATGTTATTATGAACTATCCGTTATTCCAAGCATGTCTTTCTATGCTCCTTTGTATTTGAATATTTGCAAAATTTTAAATTCTCTTGCCTCTCTTGTGCAGGGGCCTCTAGCTGCCCCAGTTCTCCAGCACCTGACTAAAGAAGATTTGAGCAAGATATACTTTGGTGACTTCAAAGTGATAGACATCAATGGATCAACCTGCTATCTTACTCGAACAGGGTATGTTATTTGAATATCTTTTATGTGAAAGCATAAATGGTTGTTTCTTCGAACAACTAGTAGATAGAACGAGGCTTGGTCTCTTCTGTTTGTTGTGCAACATATTTATTTCCTATTAGAATACGTATGTCCATTATTACAACCACCACACGCATTGAAGTTTTACACAGTTCATGAAATGTGTAACAAAGGTATGGTGCAATAGATTCAGTTCTGTCATCATACTGCTCTGTGCTTTCACATTGCTTTGAGATTGTTCTCCGATTATCAGAAATCGAATTCACTGATTCTCTAATCCATTGTCATAGCACGAATGGATGAAGATTCTCTTCTCTGTCCGTTCCATCATTTAAAAAATGGAGTTGAACTTTACAAACCTTCAGGTACACAGGCGAAGATGGCTTTGAAATATCCGTCCCTTCAGAGCATGCTGTTGATCTTGCCAAAGCAATTCTTGACAAATCTGAGAATAAGGTAAGATTAACAGGTTTGGGAGCTCGAGACAGCCTTCGTCTAGAAGCTGGACTGTGCTTGTATGGCAACGACATGGAGCAGCACATAACACCTGTTGAGGCAGGATTAACATGGGCCATTGGTAAAAGACGAAGAGCTGAGGGAGGATTCCTGGGTGCCGAAGTAATACTCAAACAAATCGAAGAAGGGCCGTCAATTAGGAGAGTCGGGTTTATTTCTTCTGGCCCACCAGCTCGCAGTCATAGTGAAATTCAAGACGAGAAGGAACAAAACATTGGGGAAATCACTAGTGGGGGATTCAGTCCGTGTCTGAAGAAGAACATTGCAATGGGGTATGTGAAGTCTGGATTACACAAGGCAGGCACTAAAGTAAAGATTGTGATTAGGGGAAAATCATATGATGGATCAGTTACAAAAATGCCTTTCGTTCCCACCAAGTATTACAAGCCATCCTAACTGTTCTGTTGGTTCTGAAACTTTTTCTTGAATGTTGAACCGTTAACTCTCAAAATGATATATTCTTTTATGAGATCTGTCAAATGCTATTTCTGCCTGATAGCTTTTTTGAGTTAAATTAGTATCCTTTGTTAGAGTTCTTAATAATTTGATACCCATAACTGATACATTGAATATGGAAAAAAAATTGACATATATACCTAAAGTTTCAGAATTTATGTGCAAGATTGCAAATTTATTTCAGCTGGAGATAAACATAGCTGTGTTTTATCCTGCATTTGATAGTTTTGAGGCAATTCCAAAATCCAAAAAGTTTGATTCTTGGATACATAACGTAGGAATGGTGACAACAATGCTCATGATGCCAAGCCATTAATATTAAATAAATGCCAAATCTCTCAAAATTTGGTTGTTGCATGTTTGTCTGTGATGAAACTGGAATATTTGGGAGGGATTTGACTCTTTAGCTTTGAATTTCGATCACTAGATTTCATTATCGGTTTTCTAAAATAAATTGAGCCCCAAGATTTCTTTACCAAGCCCCGTTTCTTGGACCCGTTCTATTTTTCTGAAATTTTCTTCATTTCTATACAACACTCCAATAAAAAAGAAGATGTTCGACGTGGATAGAAAGACAAAATCTTTTCACCCGCGTCCTTAATTTTAACGTGCTAGTCTCACACATTATATTTAACATGGATCTTGTTTTAATTGCGTGACATGTAGATCACTCTGGTCATTAATTTTCTTCGCATGCAACTTTTCCATTGTGTTTTCAATAAAATTTGTAGATACTATCGAATATTTTAAATGTCGACAAAAACGGTTGACTTGTGTGCTAAAAAAAAAAGGGTCGAGTTGTCCAAGATCTTGGGCTCGTTCATCGGACGATATTGACGGGTCTGTTGAAATATTCTTCGAGTTGAAAGTCAATCTCAAACTGGCCACTGTTGTCCCGGGTCGGAAATCGTAAAAGCAGTCTATTTTTTACATCGGTAGCTAGTTCTATTCATTTTCTTTCTTCTTCTTTTTTTTCGAGTTGACATTTTCTTTTTAAGCTTGAGTTAAAACCATTTTATTTCTGAGAAGCGGCTACACTGACCAAAAAAGAAATTTCTACACCTTGTTTATTTACAAAATATTATGTATTTTAAAACACAAATTTTATTAATTCCCAAATATTATATATAGAAATTTTAAATTTTTATTTAGCACTAACCTTATTTACTTTATTTATTTCAATTTGAATAAAAAATTTATATAATATTTGATTTAAAATTTCATTCCGTAATATAGATATGATAAGGAAACATAATTAAATAGATGTATAATTTGTGCATATTATAATAAGTAAAGTGTGTTCACATTATATTGGAATAAATTATAAATTAAACATATATCAAATAATAAATATTTTACTAAATATGTCGATTCTCTTTTGCTAATGATAGAGCTACAATACTGTCACGAAAAATTAATAAAGGAGTATGTATATTTGCATCCACATCCTCTGTTTAATTAATTTACTGTTACTGAAGTTTTTCCATTTGGTATTATAGAAATCTGTGGAGATTAAGAAAATCTTTTTAGGATGAATGGATATCGATTGAAAATTTTCATGAAGAAACTGTTGAGCAAGAGGAGCCAAGTACCTTTTTGCACGATCCGAACTAATTTATAATGGGAGTTTTCTAGCTAAGACAATAAATTTAGCATTTGATGGGAGGCAACCCAGTGATTTATTTTATTTCCTATCATTTCACTTTTTATTTTTACTTTTTTTCATTTTTTATGTTAATTTTCTTTGATTTTGGTTCATGTAGGGAATACTGAAATGAATCAAGATGATTCAGATACAGGAAAACTTAAACTGTTAAAAAAAATATATATTACAATCATCGAGGAATTCTACCATCTTCATGTTGCACTTCATGGATCTTAAAGCAACACTGCCATGTGTTCTGTTACTATTATATACTCAAGTTTTATATATTTTTTTAATGGCATGACATTGAGGACAGTGTAAATCTAAAGTGTCGGAGGATTTGTGTTTTGTTCCACGTCACCAGGATTTGTGTTTTGTTTCACGTCACCACTCTTAGCATGTGCTTTATTGTGTAATCTTCGAGTATAAAAATTTTTCTGGTTATTCTTTGAGAAACTACACTTGTGATTATATGACACACTAATTGACTCTCTAGATTTTTTATCACTCAAGAGATTGAATCACGTCTAAAATTGATTGAGATGAGTTGTAGCTGTAGCCGAAGGATTTGATCACAAACTAGTTTTGTCACATATTTTGAGACATCATATATGCACTTTAGGTCATACTTGTATGAATTAATTGTGAATTGGCAAGATGTGAGCTTATAAAAAATAAAAAAATTGGAGAAAAAAAAAAGACAATGTAGAACTTTTCTAATCATCCTTCGAGTTGAGAATAAGGAGAAAAATGACTTAGGGATGGTTTATGCGATCTTTGGGCCGTTTGAGTCTTTCAAGCCTACCCAATGCATCATTCATATCCTTAGTATCCCCTTTAGAGTCAAATAAATCGAATGAAGTGTGTCAAAGACATACAATTAACCATCATTCGTATTCCGTCAAAACCTCACATCAACTACCCAATTTTAGTTCATAAACTATTCTTCTACCTAAATTTTGAGAGAAATAAACTCTTTTAGTGCTTTAAAATTTTCAATAAATCTCATGTATTGATAATTGATATGAAAAATTGGAGGAGTTTGGAAAAAATCATGAAGAAAGGGAAAGAGATTGATGAAGGGAGAGGAAAAAAATATGGGAGAAGAAGAACGAAACCGGAAAGAAATAAGTGTAAATTACAATATATACTAGTTGAGTAATAAACAAGCGCAAAAAAATTATTTGTACATGAATTTGTTTCAAAAGGAATAAATAATTGGTTCACAAGAAAATGGAATGCAAGAAACGGTCCAATTTCCGTATATATTGTTTAAATATTAACAAACTTGAAAGAATGATAATAATATATAACTGGTTCAATTCAAACTTCAGATGTTGAAATTTATTTCTAATTTTAAAAATTCAATTAATTAGTCAATAGTCAAAATCACACCTTTCCCTATAAATATGCACTTGCCACATGCAACCCTTCCTCATTCAAATCTCGCAGCACTTATCAAAATACAATACCAGATTTCACATAAATCAAGCATAAGAAAAGAAAATGGCAACCTTAAAATCTTCGAGCTTATTGAAGTCATCCGTGTCTTCTTCTTCTTCCCAGCAAAAACGAACTATCAGGGCTGCCATTAACGTCCCGCGACGTGTCACCGGTATTTCTCTTCCCGAGCTCCGAACAAGTGGTCTGGAAGAACTCGAACTCCATAACAGTACTGAAAAACGTCTGAGTCCCTTTAGCACTAACACGAGATTTAAAAGATTTGAGAATAATGGCGCGGATCCTTTGGTGATGGCGAAGATTTACGCAATCTTGGAAGCAGTTGCAGATAGAGTTGAAATGCACAACAACATCGGAGATCAAAGAACCCACTGGAATAGTCTTCTTTTGAATTCAACCAATGCCATCACTCTGGCGGCTGCAACCATGGCAGGAATTGCGGCCATAAGCGCCGGAGCTCCGGCGGCTGCTTTGAAGATTTCTTCGGCTTCCATGTACGTGGCCGCAACTGGGATGCTCTCGATCTTGAATACGATTCAGCCGTCTCAGCTTGCGGAAGAACAACGAAACTCTGCCAGGATTTTCAAACAGCTTCAGAATCAAATCCAGACGATGATTTGCATAGGGAACCCTACGGCGGTTGACGTGAAAGAATTAATGGAAAAAGTGTTGGCTCTGGATAAAGCTTACCCGCTCCCTCTACTTGGCGTAATGCTGGAAAAATTCCCAGCGACAGTGGAGCCTGCAGTCTGGTGGCCATCAGAGCAATGGCGGAGGCAGTCAAAAGGGCTACGGGGGAACAAAGATTTCAACGGCTGGAATGGGAAGTTAGAGGAAGAAATGAAAGAAATAGTGAACGTCATGAGAACAAAAGATAAAGAAGATTACGTGAAGTTGGCCAACAAAGCATTAAAACTCAACAAAATTCTCGCCATTTCGGCCCCAATTCTGACGGGTTTAGCCGCCGTGGGTTCCTCATTAGTGGGCACCCCTTCCCATGGAGGTTGGGCAGTGATGCTGGGCGTTTTAGGCGGCGCGTTGGCGAGTGTTGTCAATGCACTCGAACACGGCGGGCAGGTGGGGATGGTGTTCGAAATGTACCGAAGCAACGCGGGATTCTTCAAGCTCATGGAAGAATCGATAGAATCGAACCTGAGCGAAGAAGATTTGGAGAGAAGGGAGAACGGAGAATTATTTGAAATGAAGGTGTGTCTGCAGTTGGGAAGAAGCATGTCGGAGCTCAGAGATCTTGCGGCAGCGTCCTCCATTAAAGGGGCAGAGATCAATGAGTTCGCGAGCAAGCTTTTCTGAATCTTCTACATACGTTCTCTTTTTTTGTTAGCGTAAAGAATTCTAAGATGTAAAGCTAACATAGATTATCTAAATTTAGGGTAAAAACATATGTTTCATTCTTTTTTTCCTTAATGAATATAAAATATTTTCTACCATTTTGATTTTTGATTATTTTGGTCTAATTATTTCGTGTCAGTATTTTTTGACATCACACTATAGTTTTTCGATTTCACCTCATCACCATGACACCATGCAAAATAGGACGGTCCATAAGAAAAAAAAGAAGCAGATCTATTGGGACAAAACAAACTTTGAATAATCAGTTAACCAAAATATATATAGAGCCGATGACCCAAATAAGAAATCCGTCCCACAAAAAAATAATTTGTGAGACTGTCTCACACAAATTTTTGTCTTTATTATAACGGTTACATATATTAGTTTATATATACTTTTGAAAAAATGTTATTCATGAAAGGATTGTCACAATTATATTTAATTCATTTTCTTATTAGTGAATAAGCCAATTGTCAATGATCATGGGCGGAGCTTATTCATGCCCAGTGTGGGCAACAGCCCACACTGGACCCAAGAAAAAAAAGTAGTATATATAATTGGGCCAAAAAAATAATTTTTTAAAAAATCTGCTACTCAAATTCTTACACTAATCATTTTCTTTAACTTTGTTTGCAATTCAACTAATCACACAATTCACAAATCATAAACCATTTATTCCTGACTCGTTCGGACGAATAAATATCACTCCAGTCACCATGCTCGTCACTTTTCTAATTTCGTTATAGATTGGGCTTTTACTTAGGTATGTAAAATAGATGTAGGCAAATAATTTTGTTTGTGATAAGATATTACGTTTTAAATTGAAATTTTGAATAAATATTGCCATGAAATATGAATTAATTTTGTTTATATGTACAAATTTGTTTGGTTTTCCAGTTTTTTTTATTTATTTTTACTTTTTCCTTTGTCTTGAATGTATAGGCCAAATGGTTAAAAAAAATGGATATTTTGCTTGGTTATATGCTTGATAATATTTTATATTTCTTTAGAGCAAAAATTTGTAAGTATAAATTATGTGGATTGATATTTAATATTTTAGTATTATGTAGTGTGTTATATTTGTTCATAATTTGCGTCTCTAATACTTTTATGTAATATATTGGTTGTTATTTAATATTGTGGTGATAAATATTGATTATGATTTATATGTTGATAGCTTTGTAATTGTTTCAATATTGCATTTTCCCATCATCTTGGATGAATGATAGTCTCATTGTCTATGTAGAGAAAGATATATTTCTGACCGTTGATAATGAATCTATTGTACAAATGTTTCAAAATATGAAGACTTGAAAAGAACAATTGTAATGTAGTTATTTTGTTATATTTTATGATTAAAAGATTTTTTGTTTTGTTTTATTAATTATAGTATACCGTAGCCTACACTGAATCAAAATTCTAGTTCCGCCCCTGTCAATGATGGCAAGTGCATGTGACCGATTCAAATTGTATTTTGTATACTGTGGAACTTAATTAAAAGAAGGATGAAATTGAATTTTTTATTTCCTTTTTAGATTTTTGGGAGAATTTGAATATTGAAATTTGAAGGCAATAGGTCACGTAATCTAATTTTCTGTGGTGAAAATTTATTTGACTCCAAGAATTGGTACCCCAAGAGTTCTTGATCAACAATTAATGCCCGTGGGCATGACTCGTTCGTTGTCTGAATTTTCACAACTTTTTAGGTGTTTTAATTTGTCTATATTTGAGCTGACATGGCACATTTTTGGATTATGCAAGAATCAACAGATCTAATTATAGTCCATTAACTTTCTAATGAAAAACTTGTAATAATATTACACCAATTTTTCTGTGGGGTCCTTTTAAATCTTGACAATGAAAAGACATGTTGTCCAATATTTTTGTCTCGTTCATCTGCCCTTGTTTGATTAGTTTTCATTTTCAAAACAATTTTGAAATTTTCTTTGAGTTGAAAGTCAACAAACCCCAAATGCAAATTTAAAGAAAAAACGTATAAAAAAATAATAGCAGGTGTACTGTCGT
This sequence comes from Primulina eburnea, assembly GCF_022965805.1. Classification (NCBI taxonomy): domain Eukaryota; kingdom Viridiplantae; phylum Streptophyta; class Magnoliopsida; order Lamiales; family Gesneriaceae; genus Primulina; species Primulina eburnea. Next base: position 41,363,012 of record NC_133104.1, on the reverse strand, counting down.
AATATATGCTTCTCCGTTCATGATATGGAATCGGAAAGCGAGTTGTGGGAATTAAATATTAAAAGGATAACCTTTATATTTATAAGTTTATTATTATTATAAAAAATTTTTTATCCATCCTGTGTTACTCGATCGTCAAGGAACAAAAGCTTAAAAAAACAAAAACAAAAAACCATCGTATTCAAAAATCAAGGATGTATTCAATAGATAATTGTCTTTCAAAACAGAAAAAAACAGTTAAATTTTTTTTGTTATGGAAATAAAATTTTCATTTGACGTATTCAATGGATATACTCTCATATATAATGTTATCACAGATTTATATACGTGAGACAAATTGACCTGGTTCATATCTGTAATGAAAACTAATTTACTTTTTTTATGGAAAAATTTGTAACTTTATTAATGGATAACCAAATTGTTCCTTACAAGAATGATCAGCCAAAATGAAAAATTTGCAACAAAATGGTGCATGAGAATAAACAACAAAATTTGCTAATATGTGGGTTATTTAATCGTTATTCGTCTAACATGTTGAAGAGATATTATTGCTTAATTTTTCACTATACGTATATATTATATAATATATTTTTGACAAATCGATATATATTACACAATATTTTTCATAGCATAGCAAACAAAAAATGATATTTTTCTAATGAAAAATAATATTTTAGATATAAAAAAATATTTTTTATTCGTCGGGTCTAGTCGAAAATAGATAACTTTAATTCAAAAGAGAAAAAAACTATGATTTGTATACTCATTCGATAATATATTTTACTAATTATTAAAGACGGGAATCGAAAAAAACTTATGACTAAATATTTTAGTTAGCAAAAATATATAACACCAAAAATATAATTTGAAGTGCCTTCATTAAAAGGAAATAATAAAAATTGAATAAAACTAAATTATGGTGTAATTAATTAAATATCAAATAAAAATAATAAATATATTATGTGCATGAGATTTGACCAATATTATGCAGCTTACAGTACTTTCAAGACTATATATTATCGCAAAATTAATTAATTATTTGGTTCACAACAAAATTGAATGCAAGAAACGGTCCAACTTCAGTTTATACTTTATATACAAAACAAAACATTAACCGGTTCAATTCAAACATCAGACGTTGAAAATTTTTTCTCGCTTCCCATAACCAATTCATGAGTCAATGGTCAAATTCACCATTTCTCTATAAATACACTTGTTCCTGCATCCAATCCTTCTCAATCAAACCCTCGAGATACAATTCCTGAAACACCTGACAAATTAAACCAAAAGCAAATTATATAGATTTCACGTATATCTAGCGGCTAAAAAGAAAATGGCAACCTTGAAATCTTCGATCTTATTGAAGCCATCCGTGTCTTCTTCTTCTTCCCAACAAAAAAGAGTTATTCGGGCAGCTATTAATATCCCGAAACGGGTAGCCAGTATTTCTCTTCCAGAGCTCCGAACGAGTGGTTTGGATGGACTCGAACTCCACAGCAGTATTGAAAAACGGCTGAGTCCCATTAGTATTAACACTGGATTTAAAAGATTAGAGAATAATGGCGTGGATCCTTTGGTGATGGCGAAGATTTACGCTATATTGGAGGCAGTTGCAGACAGAGTTGAAATGCACAATAATATCGGAGATCAAAGAACCCATTGGAATAGTCTTCTTTTGACTTCAATCAATGCGATCACTCTGGCGGCTGCAACCATGGCAGGAATTGCCGCCATAAGCGCTGGTGCTCCGGCGGCTGCTTTGAAGCTTTCTTCGACTTCCATGTACGTGGCCGCAACCGGGATGCTGTTGATCGTGAATAAAATTCAGCCGTCTCAACTTGCGGAAGAACAAAGAAACGCTGCCAGGCTGTTCAAGCAGCTTCAGAATCAAATCCAGACGATGATTCGTGCAGGAAACCCTACGGCGGTTGATGTGAAGGAACTGATGGAAAAGGTGTTAGCTCTGGATAAAGCTTATCCTCTCCCTCTCCTTGGGGTAATGCTGGAAAAATTCCCGGAGACTGTGGAGCCTGCAGTCTGGTGGCCGACGAAGCAACGGCGGAGGCAGTCAAAAGGGCTAGCTGGGAACAAAGATTTCAACGGCTGGAACGGAAGATTAGAGGGTGAAATGAGACAGATAGTGAACGTGATGAGAATAAAAGATAGAGAAGACTACTTGAAATTGGCCAGTAAAGCATTAAAACTCAACAAAATTCTGGCCATCACGGCCCCAGTGCTGACGGGTTTAGCGGCCCTTGGTTCCGCATTCGTGGGCTCACCATCCCATGGCGGTTGGGCGGTGATGCTGGGAGTATTAGGCGGCTCGTTGGCGAGTGTGGTGAATGCATTCGAACACGGCGGGCAAGTAGGAATGGTGGTCGAAATGTACCGGAGCAACGCGGGACTCTTCAAGCTGATGGAAGAATCGATTGAGTCGAACCTGAGGGAAGAGGATTTGGTGAGAAGAGAGAACGGAGATCTATTTGAAACGAAGGTGTGTTTGCAGTTGGGAAGAAGCTTGTCGCAGCTGAGAGATCTTGCGGCGGCGTCTGCCAGTAAAGGGATAGAGATCGATGAGTTTGCGAGCAAGCTTTTCTGAATCTTCTACATGCATGCACGGCGAATCAATTTCTGAATCATTTTTTTTTTCATTTGAAATAAAGAAAATCCTAAAATGTAAAGCTAACATAGAGTGTGTAAATTTAGGAGAACACTATTGTTTCATTCTTCGAAAGAGAAAATTGTTTTTTACATGAAAAACGTTGTCCTTTTGTTGGTAAAATTAACTGGAGATTACATCAATTATAACAATATAATGACTAATACTAAAATATTTTTTTATACCTTCGTGATTTTTTTTTCCTCGTTGATTTTGATCAATATAAGGATAGACACTTACGATTTTACTAACAAGGTCATATTTGATATGTGAGAGCCCGACTCATTTTCTCTAAAGCCTAGCCCAATTTTATTAAGTAAGTTTTTTAATATAGACATCATAATAAAACAGTTAATGTGTACCTCAATTAATACTTAATTTATCACTTAAATATCTTAAAGATTTCCCTGAAGAATTCGATCATGTGGCAAATAATTTATTTTACATCAACTTTCATTTATTTTTCCAATATTCATCAATTTAGACTAAAATTCCGAAAATCCATAATTTATATTTCTAAAATTAATATACGACAATTTTATAGCATCTTAATATCTAATTATTGAATACTAAAATTCGAAAACCCGATTATATAAATCTGATTTTTCAAAATTACACTAAAATAAATTCTGAAATTTTATTAATACATCCAAACAGTTCAGATATAATACCTACAATCAACAATATAACATATATTCATTGTTAGAATTCAAATGAATCAAAATACCCAAATTCGAAACACTAAAATCTAAAATATACCTCTTAAAGTTTTGAATATGTCCTAAGCTTCAAATTCAAACTTAAAATTACCTAAATCAAGATTTACTCCCGATTTTCCAGCGAAAGTAGGCGACTTTCGGCTAGGGTCGTGACATGATAAATCCGCAATAACACAATGCAAATATTTTAACCCATACAATAATTGCAAATATTACGTTTTGATAATTGTTTTTTTTAAAAAAAATTGTCTATATAATTACATCAATCTGCATTTCATGGGTAATCGAATACCATATTTTAAGTCAGATATCAATTGTAAAACTAATCAATAATATTATACGTGTCGATGATGATAATTTATATAATTCAAAAACTTAAATCGTAAAATACCCAAGAACCAGTCTAAACCTCTATACAAACAAATAAAAATCTTTACCAGTTCATGTGTTATCTTTTCATGAGTATGTCTCATGTGAGACCGTATCACGGATCTTAATTCGTGAGACGGGTCAACCCTACGCAATAAAAAGTAATACTCTTAGCATAGAAAGTAATATTTTTTCATGGATTACCCAAATAAATGATCCGTCTCACAAATATGACCCGTGAGACCGTCTCACACAAGTTTTTGCCTCTTTTCATACCCCAACTAGCTACAACTTGTGCTTCTGGTTTATGGAGTGTGCCCACATAGGAACCACGTTACCTTAATTTCAACTGTAATAAATAAAAGTTTGTCACCAAACGAAGAGATATTGTACTCATAATCAATGAAAATTATTAGATAATGTGCGCCGGTGTAATAGCGTTGTTCATAATTATTACACAATGTGTAGCTTTTATAGGTATTTAGGTGGAAAGTGGATGGGCCTTTCCCTATTCAGTTTTAAGATTATACCTTTTATGAGGCGATCTCACGAATCTTTATTTGTGAGACAGTTCAATTCTATCGATATTCACAATAAAAAATAATACTCTTAGCATAAAAAATAATATTTTTTCATGCATGACCCAAATAAAAAATCTGTCTCACAAAATACGACATATGAAACCGTTTTACACAAATTTTTTTCCAGTTTTACATAAGTTGAGATATTTAGTATTTTTAAATCAAATTCTAGTATTTTTTTTAAAAAAATTAATCAAAATATAATTATTTTGTATGTTTTGTTAAATTTATCGGAAAAATTACGTTGCTCTCTAGATCAAAATCAAAATCAAAGAAAATAAATATAGGAGTGCACGTTTGGTGTTAGGATCGAATGAATTAAAACGCTCAAGCTCTTTGTCCGTCCTCCGATCGATCCCACATTGTATTCGTCGATAGCATAAAAATGATACAGTTGCTGTTTGCTCTGGTATTGTCGGAGATGGCGTTGATAGTTGTGTTCGTGTTCAAGACGCCGTTTAGGAAGCTAGTGATAATGGGTTTGGACCGGGTCAAACGGGGCCGCGGCCCGATTGTGGTGAAGACGGTGGCGGGAACCGTTTTTGTGGTGATGATGTCTACTGTGTACAGTGCACTGAAGATCCAGAGACGCTGGGCAGACGATGGTGAGGTCAATCCCACGGATCAGATTCTTCTGGCGAAGAACCTTCTTGAAGCTTCTCTCATGGGTAAACATACTTCACAATGCTATCTTTTGTGCGATATGTCTATTCTTTGTGGCTCATTGTAATTGCTTGATTAATTTTCCTATCTGTGAATTATTTTGGGGATTTTTATGATGATCAAACATTTTTGTATTGTATAATTCATGCCAGTGGGTGTCTATTTGTGTTGATTCATAAGAATGCTCGGGGATGTAATCTGGGGTTTACGTATTTTGAGCAGAAATGAGCATTATTAGCACTAGAATGGCTTCTTGTTTTTTTTTTTTTCCATTGGAGAGGATGTCTTGCTCTGCTTGTCTCTCGTACTACATATTGATGGATCTGATATTGATTGTGCTTTGACATGCGTTACTAAAATTCGAGATAAGGGATCGAGCAAAAAGATTTGATGACCAAACAAGGATCTTGGAAATTCTTGCGGCCTAGTTTTTTTTTTAATCTTTTCAAGCAATTTTTGGATTCAAAGTGGATCCCTGAGTATTTGTAATTCTGAGATTGATTAAATTTGTTTTGTTTTTTGGTTGTAAACTGGCATGTATAATTAACTTGGAGAAATCTGGTCTAAGCCTTTGTGTTTTGTGTTTTATGTAGAAAAGTATCTCTGAGCTCGCTATTTGTGAAGTAAGGATATAGGGATGATGAGTTTAAGTAGACAAGTAGAATCCTTTTCTGTTTTTTCGTGGGATATGGTGAATCGGGTTTTTACATGTTACACAGGACATGATAGTCTGTTGGGAGTCATGTTACCTCCAAGGCTTGGGGAACGTCCTCGATCAAATGGCACGAGCGAATTAAATTAATTTAAAAGAATATGAATAATTTAAATGCAAAATATTGAAAATGGCGGCCATTTGGTTCACATGGTTTCGAATTCTTTTAGCATTGCAAGTTAACAGGAATATAACTCTTTAATATATGATCTCTCAGCCAGATTTTTGGTTAGAAAGTCTATGTTCAATGGGGCTGCATAAAATTTCCAACCTTACTTCCTTACCTTCATAATTACACTGTCAATGCCAAATTTCCCTTATTTCGATTTCTACTTCTGTGGTCAGTTTAGATTAAATGATTGTGTGCAGGATTCTCCTTATTCCTTGCATTGATGATTGATAGACTACATCATTATATCCGAGAACTGCGTGTAAGGAGAAAGTCAATGGAAGCCGTAAAGAAACAAAGTCGGGTTTTTGAGGATGGTAAGCCTCCGGTTTCTGACGAAATCAAAGCATTGGAAGCAGAGACATCATCGTTGCACAAGAGGATCCAACAGCTCGAGACGAACCTTGAAGAAAAGTCTAAAGAAGCAAGCAATGCAGAAGCCAGTGCTTTCGCTTTGAAAAAACAATCAGAAGGATTTCTTCTTGAATATGACAGATTGCTTGAAGAAAACCAGAACCTTCGATGCCAGTTGCAATCTCTAGACCGGAGACTGTCTCATTCAAACAGCAAGAAAGTTACTTGAGGGACCATGATTTGTGGTTTTCTTTTCCTCATTCATTAAATTGTGCTACTGAATTATTTGTTCATACCATAGAGGTTTTATGAATACAACCAATACCAAAAGAAAACAACAGCTTGAGGAACAAAATGTCCACTTGTGATTTTTTAGTCTCCACGATCAGTCCTAGGTGGCAATCAATTAATTATTTTCCATGTCAAGTTTAGTAAAAGTCTATCCTTGTTGTGTTGGTTTGGTTTATCTAACAAGGATTGTTTGTAAAACAAGAACGGATCTAAGTTTTCAAGTTCTGCAATATGAGGTTGGACATGCCGTTCAAATGTCCAGGGGTTTGTGAAGATTTCTTGATCCAAAAGCTTAAGAAAGTACTGCTTTTTCTTATCTTTTCTACCATCATCGTTTCAATTTTTGCATAGTACTGTCTCTTCTCTTAATTAATGTTATTTGGTCCATCCCCGTGAAATTGGAGATGAAGACAATAGAAGGTGTAATGATTAAAATACGTTGGTCATATCAGATGGGGTAAGGCATATGCAGTAGATGTGACAGCTCTCACGCAAGATTGGGAAGTTTGGACCAAACAACCGAACTCCAAATGAGTACAGCTGAATGCTAATTCCGAATGCATTTCATGTTGTCACGCCAATAGATCCACATCGCTTCAAAATGCCTCGCCTCCCATATATGGTACTTCCATTATACACCGTTCGCCCTTTCTCGAGGTTCACACAGACACGCACGCTCGCCGAATTTAATTTAAAGAATGACACCCGAGCTTGACGCCAGTAACTCTTTTGCAGTGGAATCCGAAAACTCTTACGGCTACCACACTTAAAAGAGGGTATGCAATTTTAATTCTCCAAACTATATGGTCCAATTCGAAAAACCCATAAAAAAATTATTAAACTAAATTTAATGGACTCCAAAAATCATTCAAGTTCGATTCAAAAGAAAATACAAATGAATACTTTCAAAACTATCTATATGAAAAAATATATTGACAATGAATAAAATTCAACAATTAACATTTCAATCTTTAGCAGATAATTATTTGCTCAGTATGCAAATATTTTATCATTAAATATTAAATAAAAACTAAAAAAACGATCAAAGCACTAACGTCAACGATTCTTTTATTACCATGTGTGTTTTATTTGCTCATCGAAAAAGTAAAATGACAGATATTAGACATCTTACACGACATCCTCTATAACGTTAAAGCAACATGGACAGTTTGATACGTCGGTCAAATATCAGCATCAGGTTAAACGAAGAGCAAATTGTACACACCCTGTTTAAGGTACAAGTCGACACCATAAAATCAACAGTCTAACCTCACACATAAACAGAGAAATATTAACATCAACGGGGCGGCAGGTTCTGGTTTATCTCATGCCGCTTCAGCGAATCCGATTCTCAGGTTCCCGTAATCAAACACAGTGTGGTACCGACCCATAAACATATCTCCCAAGATCCTGCAAGAATCGTTCCAATGGCATATAATAAATATTCATCAGAAACATAAATTACAAGAAAGAGATGGGTTAATTCGACATGGAAGGAAAGAATATTACCAAAGAGGCCCACGAGGCGGAGGGACATCTAAACCCGTGAAACCACTGATGCACTGTGCTGAAGCGCCCTCTCCCACTTTGAGTATGTACTGAAGAAACGCAATAAAATCATCATCATCAGCGTTAAAACGTCTAAATTTTAGCGTTCTATGGAGAGTTTCACCTTTCATTATAGAGTAGGGTTCAAACTATAATTATAATAAAAATTGTCTCCTTCAATGCTCTAGGAAAGTCATATATTAGTTCGTGAGAAAACACCAAGATAGTACATCATCTAATCTCAAGCACGTATAGTAATCTACGGTTAAAAAAGTGAATCAAAAGATACAAGCCTAAATTATGATTTAATTACTAAAAAACAAAACAGAAAATACAGTGAGCTTCAAAACTTCTATGTTCAGAGGAGTTGGGGTTGGAGGGGTGGTGTTGTAAAACATACCAGCCAAGTAGCCCACCTTGATTCAAATTTAGAGCACAGAGAAAAATTATGCAGTAACCTGACCAAAACAATAATTGCGGTTTCTTCATACCTCTTTTGGGGACAGATCAAAAACCTTTCCACCGATTGTGAAGGAAACATTAGGCATAGAAGAAATGCTTCCACACTCAACAGAGGATTCTCCCATTGGACTTGGAAGCCGTTCACAGAGCTGAAATTTCATCAGTTTTATGTGTCAACCAGTCTAATATCAAAACAAAAACCTTTCATCCAAAAAACACTAAAGTTTACCTCATTGACATAGTTCAAGATGCGATCCTGTGTCTGATTCTGCCTCAGTTGATTTTGCATCCAAACAACAGCCATTTCACACGCAGAACACATAGCATCATGCAAACCAGATGATACGCCATTTTCCTCATCTACTACACTCTCAATGCCCGCACTGTGCAGACATCAAGCACAAAAAAAGTATCATGAATGGAAATCTAACATTCACAAAACTAATCATTAAGGACACATTAAAACCGGTGCGAGGGAAAGTGAAAGGGACAAACCTAACGCCATGACGTCCATCAAAAGTGCATAGACCAACTTGGGAACAAATCTTCTTTGGTTGTGCCTAAGGTCATGTGGAATACCAGGTTCAGAAAAGACAAACAGGAGCCACCTGAAACCTTTAAGAAGGTAAACTTAACATAGTAAACTACCTCTGAAATTAGTAAATCCATAATTGTCTGCCCATATTGTTCGACCACAGCCTTGCATTCTTGGCTGACAATTCCAGCAGCTCCAATAGCATGATTAATCATAGCAACCACCGTCTACAGACATACAAGAAATAAGCACAAAACACTATGAACGAGAACGAGAACAGTAGGTTACGAAAACCGAAAAACCACTCCCCTCCCATATCACTAATATAATAAAGAACTTGTTTGATGATAATATTTCGAAAAATGAGAAGTTAATTGAAGACTTGGTTTGGTAGGGTGGAGCCAGCACATACAGTTGGACCTGCTAAGAGAGAAGTTCCAGAGTCTGCGATAGCTGAACATCCACCATTGCAGTAACCTAACAATACAGAGGTGCAAGGCTAATTCATCACAGCGCATATTATTAGATATATCTGAATGAAGACCATCTTACAGACCAACAGAAAGCATGTTCTTGATTCATTATATCTTTCTAATTACAGTAAATGATACATCATGAAGCATTGCAGCATACATACCACTCTCTTCACCATCAATGAGAACATCACCCATGTCAAACTGTAAACAGAAAATTAAGTATTAAAGAAAGAACTATATTAATCGAACTATATCCTTTGTATCTTGACAACCAACCTGCCAATAGCCTTTCTGGGTCACTGGAACGTACGTGTGTTTACCCTTGTAATGATTAGGATCAACTCCACCAAAAACCAGTTCACCCCCCTCTTCTTCCTCCGGATTACGGTTAAGCCAAAATGAGAACACGGGCTCCTTGACAAGACCTTGTTCAACCATGTTGTACCTGCAAGGAATGCAAACTCACACAATGGCAAAGTATTCTAGCAAACAAAAAAGAATATGACCATCTTAGTAACCATCTGTGTTCCAAGCCAAGCGACGAAAACTAATGTTCGGATAATGAGAAAAAAATATCAACATATTTTTTCTCAAAATAACACGCCAAAACACACTACAGAAAAAAGGGTCCAACACTAACCATACTGGGGTGGCATTTCCAACTGAGATCTCTTTGAAACCAAGTCCCAGTATGCCGTCAAACTTTGCAGCCAAAAATGTAATACCAGGTTCTCGTGTGGCCTCAATGAATTCCTGGACAGATCAGCACTCTACTGTGAATAACTATGTCTAATAATAGTGCAAAGTGAAAACCCAAAGGAGGAGGGGGAAACCTGGTCCTTGACTACTAGGTTCCCAACTTTGACGTGATCCTCGCTAAAGAATCCAGATATAGCTCCAGTTCCATAATGTATTGCAGCGGATTTTCCTGTACAAAGATTGTTTTATATCTAAGAATAACAACTTCATAGTCTAATTTATAACAAACCCAAGAAATAAATAGCAAATCTGCACACAACATATTATGCTTGATTCAAATATACGACGGCAACAGATCAATGGGTATTACTACAAGTCAAATAACATCTGATACTTTATCATATAATAATAATACAGCTATGGCATTTGATGCACATATGATGCAGCTAACATGCCCATTCTCTGCATCCAAATGTTTGGACAGTTCTATGCAAGGGGTTTAATTACATCCTCAGTTAGCAATAGTGCAATACAAGTGGAAATATTAGATCTTAATATATAATAATACATATAACTTTAATCTAACTTAAAAGATAACATGATTCAGCTCATGGCAAAAAATAGAACATGAACATGGAGATAAACTGAGGAGAAATAGGAAAATAATAACAAACCGTTCTTTTTGTAAGAACTCGACCGTCCTGCCTTGTACTTTCCGTGGAAGAAACATGCAACCTGCACCAACATATGTCAATTTCAAAATATACTTCAGTCTCTATCCACTGCATAAAGATGATCACAGTGACCCATTTTTTTCTCACATAACCTAGACAAAGGTTCCAGAATCCAGACTTACAGAAAAATAGCATTTCGAGGATGGCACCCACAGATTAGAGCTACCAGTATCGAAAATCACAGTGAATTTTTGTGGAGGAGTGCCAATTCCAATGTCACCAAAGTACTGAGCATCCAAGTAGTTCTTCAATCCTACGATATCATCGTCTGCGCTATCCCCGAGCCTGCCTCGGAAAATATACTTCCTTATTGAAGCTTTCAATTCCTCCCCGTCTTTGGACTCAAGATGAGTAGCAAGCCTATTGTTTTGATCCAAATTCAGCTTCTTCAGTCCAATTCTGACCAAGCCATCATTTGATGCAGAAAAGGCCAGAGAAAACAAGAAGCTTGAAAGGAACAAGGAGAAGGCTAGAGCTTTAAATCTCATTCCCATTTTGACCTATATCATCATCAAATTAAAATAGAATTTTATTACATATCCATATTGGAGACATCAATTTCAACATTAGCCATTGAAGACCCAAAGCATTAAACTAAATAGCCACCAAGATTTAATCTTGTTTACATCAAACCAACTATTTCTTTTTTCAACGACTATATTTTCCCCATAATTTGAAATTCCTACTAGCTTTCCATAATTAAGCCCACAAAGTTGCTAAATAATCAAGTTCATTGATCCAAAAGATCTTATAAAAGGTTTAAAGCCTACGAAGAGATCTTACACAAGGAATAAAGCCTACATTTCGCAAAATGAAAACAAAATTTACAGGAAAAAAATCAATTCACCTCAAGTTCCGTACAATCATAACACATTTTTCCAACAAAGGCGCCGATCAGAACCATGAATAAAAAAAATTTCAGTCCACCACCCAAAGTAAATTACAAATACATGTGCATTTTTTCCTTTTCCAACACGTAACATGTCAAGCAAGAAAAGAATGACGGATTGTATGATAGACAAAGAAAACAGTGAAAAATTAAAACATAATAACACACCCAATTAATAAAAACAATCATAAACCCACAAATTTTAAAAAAGCATGTACCAGCATAAAAAATCGAGAAAATCAAGTAGAAACCAAATAGACAGCAAACTACACAACGTCGTTTTCCAAACAAAGCCTAAAATTTCTCCACTATGCCACCCCACCCACAAAGAAAACCCACGAAACTCATCAACATACTGAACTGTATACAAGTAAACTAGCAATCGGAAACTGCAGTCCTCACCGGTATAAGAGAAATTTAATTTAACAACAAAGAAGCTTTGAGACAGAATTAAGAAGAGGAAAGACCTCGCTCAGCTACTGCTGCGGGGAAATCCCACCCGTTGGATTATACTAAGTCTTCTTCCATTTAAACCGTTGGATTTCGAGAGACTTTTAATATAACATAAAATATTTAATTGATAAGGACGGAGTAATCGAAAGTGCCAGAGCTATGGATTTTTTAATATGTTTGTCTTTATCGAACTAATTAATTTATATTATAAAACAAAACCGGAACAATAGAATAGAAGAGTTCCGAAACAAATATTATTTTTTATATCTCGTCTCACAGATTTACTCGTCTCACGGATATATTAATATGAAAATAAATATTATTTGCGTTGAAAATATATTTTTTAGGTTATGTCTGACTTATATATCGTTAATCTATTTTCTTAATCTTGTTATTATTATTATTATTTTATTAAACAATTTAATTAATCTCATACCCTTGAATCTCTTATTTGGACGTTAGCAGTGTTTGAACTTGAAAAAAAAAAAAAAAAAAAAAAAAAACTGAAATGCTTAAATTTGTCTCTCGTGAATGGTTTGCTTTATTCTTTGTTTTGTCAAAAAGTCAGTGCAGATGGAACAATATCGACGAGTTTTCTTCGGAGCTAAGCAATTACACTTGAATTTCACACCTCGTATATTTCACCTATTGGAAAACTTTATTTGGGTCATATCCATAAAAAATTAATACTTTTTATGTTTAGAATATTATTTTTATTGTGAATACCGATAGAGTTAACTTGTCTAACAGATAAAGATTCGTGAAATCGTCTTACAAAAGACATACTCATTTTGTTTCAGTTATGGAAATGGTTTAAAAAGACAAAATAATTTATATTTTAAAAATCGGTAAAAATCAAATTGATTTATTTTATATATATATATAATTTAAATTTTTATTGGGTCATTATTTTGGTGTAGTGTTGGAGTTGGGCTTGGATATTGGCCCATAATTTGGGGTGTTATTGCTTCAGGTAGTGTTTTGTATCTATCTTCATTGACAAAATACATTTTACAATTCCTCGCTATCGAATTGCAATGGCAGCAAGAACATGCACAATAGTAATAAAAAAAAAATTTGTTTTTCGAATGCAACAAAATTCGTAATTAAAAGAATCGGTTTTCTCTCTTTTTTGAAAAAAGTTAGGTGATCGACCAAAATAATAAATTTTAATTCGGTATTTTAACAAAATTTCGGTCAGATCATTTGACCAAAACAGATTCAGTTAATTCAAAATTTTAATAGTTTGATCGGTTTATCCTAATATTCACCCCTATTCAAAGCTGAATTGGAAATATTTCATTTTATAATTTTTATGTTTTAGTTTGTACTTACAAAATAAATTATATTTATTAAAATCAATTTAAAGGATAATATATAAAACTAAACCATCATATTGCCTTCTCTTATAGTATCTACTCATATTATTATCTTTCCGTTTTCATTATACATTTTTTTAACCTATGTCGTTTTTTTAGAGATATCTATCATTTTTCATATTTGCAAACACTACTATTTTGACATTTCATTTCAGGAAATAACCATTTTGTTCCATTAATTTGTTTCATTTTGCTCTTAATCTATTAATTTGTATAATTTTAATCTTGATGTACTAGATGTTAATTTCTTGTTATGCATAGTTTTACTTATGTGTAATTTTTAATTATTTTTTATTATTATGTTTATAAAATTTACATTATGAGCGGAATAGAAGATTCAAATTTCAACATGCTTCATTCTTCCAACACTGCAGTACTCTGCAGAAGTCATCAAGAACTGACATATCTGCTTTGAATTCTTTTTGTTCCTGGAGGCAGTTTCTAATTAGACTGCCAACTGTTGAAAGCACAGGCATGCATGATCAAATCATAGAATAAACTAACATATAATTCTCTTACATTAACTATTCATTGCAAAAATCAACCAAGTCTTCTGAAAGTCGATGATTTGATTCATATGTTTATCCAAATACCAATGGAATCAGAGATAACGGGTCAGTTAAATAAACGCCCGAGTTGTAGGCTTCCATTTTCAAAAGATACTTTTCACTGCTGGTCCTCTAATTTACAGATGAGATAGAAAATGTTCACAGGAAAAAAAAATCGACAAGTTGAAAAGAAGATATAGCCTCTAGCTTTCCCCGTTTGATACATCAATGCAACAGTAATATGAACAAGTGGTGCCTCATGATCACTGGTGCAGTAAAAAGTTTGGAAAAATTATGTAATAGGAGTATAGTATAAACTAGAACGATTTGATTATTTTCCATGTAAACTGTTTGTTTCGTGGCTGGCAGTTGTATCTGTGTTGCCTTTCGGATGAGATGTTCCACCAATGATTGAGGAGATGGCGGCAGCAAGAGCGGTGGTGAAGTTGGGATCGGCTGTAATTGCCGCGGTTGTCGCGCTGAGGGTGTCCTCAAATAATGTGTGATTTGCCACCGGATGAAGTTGTGGATGCTGCAGCGATGGACCGTCCTTAGACATTTGGAGACCCGAAAACTTGGACTCATTGTACATGACCTGGCCTAATATCTGAGGAATCGACGGAGTCGACATGGAGGCGATGTTTTGATGGGGAGGAATCGGAAATGGGACGTGGAATTGAGCTTGTGGTCTTTGGAATGGCATCGAGTTTGGAGATTGTGTGAGGTCAAGTGTGACAGTTGGAAATGGAGCTGAAGCGGAGATTGTAGCCATATTCGATGAACAAGGAACCATGGTTCTTGCTAGAAAATTTGGGTTCATCAACACGTCGGAGCTTGGTATGACGCCGGAAAGAAGCATGTCTGCCGCCGCTGATGTGGTGGAGGCCATGGCCATGGCTGTGGGAGGCAGTGGGTGGTTGTGTGTTCCCTCGTAGGTTGTGACCAAGATTGTTTGATCTGTTGCGCACCTCTGGACCTGTAATTTCCAAGGCACCAAACTAAATGTTGGCCTAATTTTTGTGAACAGGATCACATATACTTTTTCCATTTACTTAGATATCAAAATGGATATGAATAAAATAGGCAAGATTAATAGCATACTAAACATGATTTATTGCGACTCCATTGCATCAAGTTTGACTCTTTATAACATACAGGAACTTGCACCAAAAACTTTAACAAAGATAATGTAATCTTTACCGAAATAAAGTCGAAAACTTTGACAAAAAATAATTGAAAACTTCAATAAACATACGAACACAAGTCTTGAGTCATGATGTTACAAAATCTACTTGATTAAAATCTACATAGACCAATTTGTCAGATTGAATCGCTCTTATGTTTTGCTTCATGATAAATAAATATGGTCACATACTTGTTTGCGTACTGGACAACCGACTGCCATCGTGCACCTATAATATGCTCGTGGACATGGATTCCCCTTGGCCATCTTCTGCCCGTACTTTCTCCATTGACATCCATCTGGAATCTACGACAAATAATTATATATCGTTTTAGTACCAGAAAGGAATTAAATACCCTCTTTGATCACAAGCAAGAACCTAAATCAACCATTAATGCAAATAGCTAAGATACCATGGGAGCTTCCGATCGTGCTCGAACCGAGACACGCGCTTTCCTCATGGTGGCCTCACCGGACTCATGATCACGCTTCGAGGGATACAACTTTGGAACCTTGTTCGGAGTCCAGTCTTCCATTTCCGGGCTCTCCTCCCGGCCAATCCTCTTACTCCTCGGCAACAGTTCTGTGACTTTCGGGGATCCTGACTGAGATTTTTCCTCGGATGTTGAGTTAGAATATCGCTCACTGGCCAATTTGTTGGCGGCACCTGGGGACAGGTCCGATAACTTTCTAGGAGCCTTCAGCACCCCTCCATTTTCTTGTTTCTTCTCTTCAGAATTTCTGTCAAAGATCTGATTTTAAAACCAACAAAAACAGTATTAGAAACATAAAATTTTTTCTTATTAAATATGCTGAAACAGAAGCTAATATGAAGAAATCTTAAAGAGTTAATGAAAATAATATGATGGAATTACCTCGTGCACGTGTTCCTGTGTGTTCGGGGTCGTTGAGTTTTGTTGGCGTTGCATCAACGAGGCAAGATGCGTCTGCAGGCCAGTATAACTGTTACTGATTTGAGTAAGCATCCCCCGTAACCTGTGATTTTCAGCGTTCATTCTTTCAAGCTCGACTTTGAGCTGAGCCACCTAATCAAGCACACAAAGATAATCACAAAATAGATAATTTAATGAAAGAAACGAATCGAAGTGAAGGCTGAGAAGAGATCAAAAGCAATGTAACAGTTGCATATATCCTTGATAAATCACCTCATGTTTGGCTCGTCTATGATATTCTGTATTAGAACTATATATCCCATCATCCACCGTAGATTGATCGCTTCCAGTTTTTCCAGTCACAAGTTGCAAACCGGTCTACATAAAAATTAAAACAATAAATAAATATTCCAATTCAAACCAAATGAAACAGTAATAAGTCAAACAGTAGATAGGATTGTAATCGAGTTACAGTAATTGAACGTATGCATACATTCACGTCCGCGCTTGAATATTCCTTCTTCACAAAAGGACTGCAATCGTTAACAGACCTTTTCTTCTCAGAGAAGAAATCTAATTCACCCAACGCCAACCGCTGTTCTGCACCGGACGAAGACTTAGCTTGCTCTTCCTTACAACTGGAATTAACAGGAAACATAATCAAACCGGCCTTCCGACGATCAAACGCGGCAGTCTGGTTCCCGAAAAACGCTGCTGGATCAGGATTTTCGAGGGTAAGACCCCATCCTTCCCCCATAAATAAATAAATCCAATTAGCGGAGAAAACAAAGACGGGCAAGAGGGGTAACTGCAGAAAACTATTCGGGTTCTTGAAAATTAAGAAAAGAAACGAAGCTGTAGAATACAAAGAGTCTAAGAAGGCTTTTTCGCAAGTGCTATCGACAAGTTTATATAAAAAGGAGAAAGGGCTGGCTGAAGGGTAAGAATTTGAAGTTTCTGACGTACGTTTCATGCAAGTGAGAAAACCGAAGGTGGGTTTGGTATACAAAAGCAACGTAAGAAGTTGCGTCAAAGAGGGCTCAGGTCCAACATTGGAACGCTCCCGTATACTTCATTCTTGGACATCCACTCCATTAAATACATATCATACCATACAGGAATCATTGTTTATTCTTGTAAACCAGTTTCACACCTTGGCATAAGTAAAAATTTCTTGTCTACTTGTTTAAAAATCTGCATAATCCAATTAAGTAGTAGTCCCCACTCAATTAAATCGTGATGCCATATGGCAGCTAGCAAGGCCCACAGGTTAGACTTGGGGGAAGAAATAAGAGAGCGGAGGGGTGTCGTTTCGTCCAATTTCGGTCAACACCGAAATTGACTCAGCTAACGGCCGGGATGGGTAAGCACTCAGCTACGGGGGATCGGAGCCTTATAAAAATGCACAGGCCCAAGCTATGCGGCGCGTTCCACGTGATCGAAAAGAAAAGGTGGGGCAAAGTCAACGTATTTGACGGTCAGATCTCTTGCAGCTTACTCACCCAACAATACGTAGAAACTTTCCAATGAGTATAATTCCAGTCTAATGTTGTCTGGTATTTTTATACGCGTTTTGGCCAGAAATTTTGGGATCAATATGCAGTACTTAACTTCTTGCAGATCTAGAAGAAACTTAAATTCTTCCTAATTACTTAATCTTGACATTTTAAATTTTCAAGGCCAAGAATTACGATAACGATCAAATCAATTTAATTTGTTATATTATAGAATTTCCAAAAGAAATTAAAGATAGCCGGTTGACTAAGCCATGCATGATATTTGAATTACAACTTTTTCTGCTGACATTGTTGGTCCCAACTTTTTCCACATACAACGTCGCTAGCTACATTAATTAATTATCCGATAAATAGAAAAAAAACTGAAAAGAAGCTAACGTACAAATTGCTTCACGAATTATTAATCCACAAACATAGACTATATCTAACTAGTTCACTTTGGAATTTAAAAAATCTCATTCGTTAAAAAACTCATTTTCATTTTTTGAAAAAATAAAAAAGCTTGCGGAAAATGATCCCATGTCATCTTATTATATTTGTGTTTACAACTCAGTTTCTGTGTTTTGGCAAAAACTTGTGTGAGACGCTCTCACGAGTCGTATTTTGTGAGACGGATTTCTTATTTGGGTCATCCATGAAAAAGTATTACTTTTTATGCTAAAAATATTACTTTTTATTTGGAATATCAGTAGGGTTGACCCGTCTCATAAATAAAAATTCGTGATATCGTATTACAAGAGACATACTCCTGCGTTTTTATGCGTACATATAATATACATTGACCTCTTCACCTTATTCTCATTAATAAAAGAGAGATGCTATTTGAAATCTGAAGTGGTTAATTTATTCATTTATTTTTGTGGAATTAGGTGTAGAATTCCCATTTTTTGTATTTTATTTATTTTGAGCATCGGAAATTAAACTAGCTAGGTGGGGGTACGCAATAACGTGTGAGTATCGGGTTAGGTAGGTAGGAAAGGGTTTGAGATTAGGGGGCGCGAGCCATGCGTGCATGGGGCGGGACTGCATGCTTTTGTAGACTTCCAAGTCTTGGACTTTAGACGCCGTAATTCCAAATTTCTCCAATTATAATCATACGTGGAATATAATAATTAAGCTGAAATTCAATTAAGAATTCTAATTTAATTTCTTTATTTTTAAGAAATAATGTTTCGTGCAAGGATATCGGTCTTCCCTATGTGTGCGTTGTATCATTTAATTAAATTCAAGATTAAAATAAATTGACAAACGAAACAGAAAATTTGGAAAATGAAAACTTTTCCACAAGTTTTGTAATATATATAAATATAAATTAAAGCATGATGACGTACATGCATTAAATTATTTAAAATAAATTAATCAAAAATTGAAACTATATATAAAAAAATTTCAAATGTAGTCCAAAGTCATAAGTCGTATTTTTCTAACATATATTAACTTTACTAGGTCTCGAACTCGAAACAGGTAAATATTAGCACCATGGCAAAGAGAGGATTAACAATGCAATAGAAGTCAAGTTATTGTACTAAAAACTATTATTTTTAAGGGGTATTTTGTTTTTAAGAAGGTCATTTTCTTAATTAAATAGTTGACCGATGTTATTGTACAAATTTTTCTTATTTTATTTTTAATCCAGCCGCTACTGGATAATCAAAGTTCAATTTAGGATAATTTATTTTATTAAAAAAAATATCTTTTCCACCAATTTCTCATTGATTACGTGGAACTAACAAGATAAATTAACTTGTCTAGTAAAAAATTGAAATCTTGAGTAAAGGAAACACTGATTTTGTCCCATTGGTGCCCACCTCAAACATACACGTTCATTACTTTTCCAATTTATATGGAATTATTTCGCAATTCAAGGAAAACATTGCGACTCCGTGTGAAGCTCGTGTTCCAATTTTTTTATTAGTTGTCATTATATGATTTTTTTTTTTTTAAAAATTCATATCTGTTTTAATTTATCATCGATATTTTCTAGTTTCTGGATTTCTAATTAAGAGCTGTTATATGTAAAAAAAAAAAAAAAAATAATAATAATAATAATAATAAATAAATAATAAAAATATCATTAAAATTTATTTATTTTTATTAAAAAGTTTTCCCCCGAAAACATTTATATCCAAAAACGTTCAAATTAATTAGCTAGAGCTTCAAGTAGGAAGGAAAAAGAGGTATAATTAGCGTGATTCGAGATTATCCAATTTTTCAACACGGCGTATGAAAACTGAAATAAATTTTTCCACGTTATAGAATATTTTGTGTATATATATATATATATATATTACCATCCACAGAAAAATAAATTAATGAAAAATAACAAAAGAAAATTTTTAGAAAGGAAATACGACAAATTTATTAGTTGAAAAACAACGTAACTGCGTTTGTATATTAAAATTAGTTGGATCTTTCCTGCTTGATGAAAACAAATCCAAATGAACAAAGTCCACAAAACGGCGCAATTTTCAATCCAAAGTAAAGAAAGCAAATCAGTGAAGAGAAAACGGAGAGTTAATTACGTGCACTTCTTCCATAAGTAGAAAAAATCTCATTACTTTGATTCTGAAAAATAACCATCCAAATCGGCGCCGAGAGAGTCTTCGAAAAGCTTGGCATTTTTCTGTCTTGACCAAATGAAGTAGATGGTAGATGAGAATGTCAAAACCCCAGCCTTCATGATCCGATAGGTTCCACGACGAGCTTTCTTGAATCACTTTAGTGCATTCCGAATTATCGTCGCGGCAAACCGAATCCAGAAACTTGTTCTACATCGCATGATTGATCGAAAGGGAAAACAAATAATGAATGATCCGAATTATCCATACTTGCATCACGAATAATACTAACTTTGATACACTACAAAAAAATATGCGTTCGCGACGGTTTTTCAGAAACCGTCATTTTAAATAGCGACAGTTTAAACAAAAACCGTCGCTATTTAAAAGATTGCGACGGTTTTAATACAACAGTTGCTAACTATAGCGACGGCTCATAAAACCTTTGCTTAAATCAAAATCGTCGCTAAAATATGTTATATAACCGTCGTAATATATTATATATAGCATGATATTCTTTAACATCAAATTACAAATAATTTTCCCACTTAATAACATATTTTAAAATTTATTTAATATCATATATATAATTATGTTATGTTATATATGAAGTAAATTTTTAATTAATCATATTATATAACATTTCTTGCTAATCGGATTGCGCATAGAGTCGCCTACCAGAGGTGAAGATACACTTGAGTTGATTTTTTTTTTTTTTTAAAAAAAAAACCTATCTTGACTTGAAATTTAGATGCAACAACTTTGAAATCGAGACGCGTTTCCCAATAGGACAATAGTATATATATTTAATGATCATTTGGTATATGTTTTTTGTTGACTTAAAATCTAAAATAATCAACGTCTTGACATCATTAAATTAAAATTTGAATTTTTTAATGATACAAATATATGTTGTCGTGAATCATCCTTAATTATTTGTTGGAATCTTTTACTTAAAAATAAAAGCTAATATTTTAATAGGTATGGTTAGGATGGAAAGCATTAATCAAATTCATTATGATATATATGCTGCTTTACTATCATATTTTATTTCACATACCTTATATTTAATTTCGAGAAAAAATAAATTTATATACATTATAAGTATTTGTTATAAATTAATTTAATTGATTTTGGGTCCATAATATTGATGAACATCCAACACCATGTATGAACATAACCAACTCACGAGAATATATCAGTAGCTTGGAAGCCAAAATTGTAAACATATATATATTATTCGCATTCACAACTGCCTTTTTTTGCTAAAAATTGTAGGATTTACTTTAAACAGATCAAATCATCGCCACATTTTTGATTCAAATGGGAGGGAGCAGTTTTATATATAAACTAATAAGTAAAGGTGATATATTTTACTATTAAGATAAGAACATCTAATTAATGTATTTTTAAGACATAAAATACCAGGCTCATCAGAGTGTTCAAGTTGATGAGAATAAGTAAGTGTTTGACCAATAGTCATGAGTTTGATTCTCTCTATCACATTTTCTCGAGTGGGCTTGTCGCATAAGATTTGCTCAGTGCGTTTTGCTTGACTAGCGTTGTTTGCAGGCTACTGTATTAGTCTGAATGTTTAACTAGTGAGGATTTCAGGCTTGCATTAACTCAAGGGTTTACATAGTATAGTCAAGGGTTTACGTGTGTGTGTCTATATATATATATATATATATATATATATATATATATATATATATATATATATATATATAAAGTCGAATAATTAGCATCCTAATCAACCCATCATTTTTCTTAGTAAACTCCCTATGCTCCACGTGAGAACGACTGGAGACTGAAGAAATCGTTGACTTACATTTAATGTGCTTCACCAAACCATTTAAATAAACTGTCGTATATCAATTTTTAAGCATATCTAAATGACAATCATGAACATATATATTTATATAAAAAAAGATAAAATTATATCATATTATTGTAAACATCGTGATTTAATTTGTATAATTCTAATAAGGTTATATTTTATATTTTAAAATGTTGGCGTTAAAATAAATCTTGACAAATATTTAATATGTATGATGTGTATCCTGTGAACGACTAATATCAGTCATTGGGAGCTTTTTCTTCTCAATAAATGCCAAGGGCTTGACTAGAGCTAGGAGACAGAAAGATTAGTAGGAAATTTGAATAATATTTCCTTCTGAATTTTTTTTTTATCTAATATTCCTTTTTTGAAAAAAAAAATAATAAATGTTATTTTTCCAAAAGCTTGAAATTTGAATTCATAAGAGCAGAAGTCCTAACAAATATATTCAATTCTAAGTTTAAAAATAAAAAATTATAATATTTGCGTGGATGAATTATAATTTGTAATTAATTAATCTCTCTCGCACACGCACACGCACACGCAATAACGATACGTTTCACACGCTAGAGAGAAATTATATTGACTTTCATGATGTATTGAATTTGTTCTAGAAGAACAATGGAAGAAATAGATATATATAAGTTGCTATTGATGAATCTGATTTGAACGAAAGAATTTGATTCGAGTGATAGATTTCAAATGATACACATCTTGGATGTATTTGTTCAAATTGTATAACTTAAATTAAATTAAATGTTGTGGTTAATTTGGATATAATTTTAATGAAGTTTTGAAATTTTTATTGTTTATTTAATAACGTATATAATAATACTTAACGAGCTGGTTTTCGGGTCCAACTCGGATGTCTTCTACTGAACTATCCGTAATTTTCTTGATCGTTCATCAATTACATAATACCAACATTGAATTAACTATGAGTACTTTCATGAACATGTAGACGCATTGATACAAAGATTAAAGTTGAAAAGTCTTCATTTGGGCGCCGCAAGTTTCGTGCCCGGCAACATGGACGTAGCCAAATCGAACCCTGAGTGAGGAGGCCAGACGATTTAATGCGGTTTCGTAAGGAAATCATATGCATTTTAGAATAAACTAATTTATACGAAAATTCGATTTTCCGATGACTACGTTTATACACACCTGGGCATTCGCTCGATCAATCCAGGTCCAAAGTGGTTAAAAGCCAGAGTCATTTTCATAACTTTGTCAGCTGCATTGTCATCTCACTATGTCCAAGTAGCATCACTAGCTATGGGCCGGGTTTAATTGCAATCATGCAACAAGATCCCATGAAGTATAACAATGTTTCACATTCTCTAAGGTGATGCAAGGACCATTGGATATCTCGACCCTAGCTAGCACCTCTACCATCAATTTTTTTAAAACTACTCACCATCAAATCACTAACAAGTTTAATACTCGTGTCCGTTTGGAAAATAATCCAAAGTGGCTATCTGGATGACACCATAAGTACGTAGGGTTCTTTGTTATTCACAGATGCATCCGTCACTACATAAATGGCACCACCCTTTCCACCTAGTGCACCGCTCCCCAATCCAACCGCACAGCCGGCTAATGCAGCCTGGCGGTCTCTCGCCCAGTTATAAGGGTTTAGTCTCCAACAAGAATCAATCTTGTTCAACTCTTTGTTACTACTAGTCGTGATATTTGTCGGAAGGGACACTGCAAATGGTGATAAAGAAATCGTCGAGGTCAAAATGCAGAACACCGATAGCCATTCCATTGCATAGAAAGGACTTGGTTTCGCCATGATTGAGCTTGGTTTGAGCAAGAAACAGGCAATAATGCAAGCATAAATAGGTAGGAAATTACATGGTTATGCTAATCATGCTAAGATTACAAGTATAGGGTTGTGTAATGTTTAGTAAAGTGATATGCTTTTTTAAATGCATGTCTTTGAAATTTCGATAATCAGTTGGCAAAGACTTCATTAGAATTAACCATTAATGAGTTATCAAATTATTATTTTAGTCGTTACTTCTTCTTCTTCTTTTTTTTTAATAATTAATTGTTACTTTAATAAATGCAGTTACTGTATTGATGACTGAAACTAGGAATAGGAAAACATATGGATGTAAGGTTAAAGTGAAATCAAATACTGGGTAAGCAAATTGTTTTTCAATTATTTGATGAACAAATTAGAAAGATAAGAGACCAAAGTATGAATATCATTTCCTGAGTGGCTTATTATTTTTAGATGTTCACCTCTGTCGATTAATTTCTTAGGAGTTGTATATATGAACTTGGACAATCTTCTCTTCTTGACTAAGCTGCTTTTGGAGTGAGGTGGAGTTAGGCTCAAGTCTCACCGATTATGTGTTGGACCGTGTTATGAGCAACCCGCTAATATATTATAAACTTCACTCTTCAAATGTTTATTCATGGACACGAGGGTTCACATAAGCCACATGCTAATGTCTTGTATAGATTTGGACAATCCGCATCCCTTAAGCTATAAGCCCAAGTCTCAATCTCAACACTTATTCTTCATTCATCTCATATATTTATGCTTTTGTATGTTTTCACACGTATTAAAACGTTTACTAATTAAAAAAGTACAATTTATATTAAAATTTCTCATTTAATTTTTATCTGGGTAACGTTTTAATATAATTAAAAATTCGTTGAAACTCGTTGATATATTTATCCATGAACGTAGATTGATAAAAGAATGAAGAAAATAATTTTATATATGAAAATTTAACTGTATATTTGAGACATACTATATATTAGGATGGAGGGAGTGTATATTCTTACTTTTACTGTTGAATTTTCAATTCAGTTCCGTATTTTCCATTATTTTTTGAAATAAAATTTTCGAACTTTTGTATATAGATATCAAATATGGGCCTTATGAAAACGAACATTCTGGCCTAATTATAGACGGGCTTATTTTTTCGATATCGGGATCTATGAGCCTCCATTTGTAGTAAGAGGCGGAAATAAACCAAACGAGAAATGGGGCTTACGCCTCTTATACTCTAAGATTGTGTTTGGTTTGGAGTATAAAATAAACTAATGATTAGTAAGTAAATGATAAAGAAAATGATTGTTGTAGGAATATAATATTGGTGTTATGTTTGATATTATTTTTAAGTGTAGGATAATTTTGAATTTTTTAATGAAAGGACAAAATTGTCCTTTCTTCTTTTTTTTTCTTCTTCCACTCCGGCGGCGGCGGCAAGGTTCCGATAATGTCGGTGCGGCCAGCAGTCAGGGGCGTCGACGGCTGCCAGTCAGCCGGCCGGAAGTTATCGGTCGGCGGCGACGGTCGGCTGGTTCTCTGTGGTTACCGGTGGCGATCGGCCGCCGCCGCCGACCGCGGCGGTCGTCAGTGGTCGGTGGCAGGCGGCCGGCGGCGGCAGTCGTGGCGGAAAGTGGTGGTGCGTTTGGATATACGAAAAGGGTAAAATTGAAAAAATATGAAGGATTAAAAGTTGGATAAATAATCTTAAGAGATGAGGAGGTATTAAGGGATAAGGTGGGTTAAAAAAAAATAAACCTACCTTATCACCCCAACCAAACACAACCTAAATATATATATTTATATACACATTTATATATATGACAGTGCAGTGATAAACCTAGCTACTAACATATTTCAAATTTATTATTAATGGTAATTTATATTTTAAAATAATAATTTTTTTTTAGACGATTTTACATATCTTTTTCGTAAAGAAGTCAAATTTTTTTTATTTACAATAAATAATATAAATAAAATATATATCTCAAAATCGTTTGAGAATTTTTTTTGATTTTAAAAGTCGACAGAATATATATGATTTGAAATAATGGGATTTGTGTAAAAAGAACATTAATGAAGTGGATTTGAGCGGCTCCGCAAATCGTGTTGGGTCACGTGGTAGTTAAACCAGGAAGGAGATATGATTACATCGCAGGGGCACGGTTTATTTCATCCTACTTATGTGGGCATTGCCCCCATGATAGGATGGATGGTCAAGATTTGTCCATACATATGTAGGACCCACAATTTTTTTTTGAAATTGTATGTTTGGCAAGATCTTGGCCATCCATCCTCTCATGGGGGCAATGCCCACATGGGTAGGATCTCATTAACCCAGGGGCACAGTCCTCCATATGATTCATAGTCTCTGTCAGCTCTTTATAAATCAGATGGGATATCAGATCGTCTCACAAATCTTATTATATGAGATGGGTCAACTCTACTCATATTCACAATAAAAAATAATACTCTTAGCATAAAAAATAATAATTTTTCATGGATGATCCAAATAAGAGATTCATCTCACAAATACGACTCGTGAGATCATTTCACATAAATTTTTATGTTATAATTATTGAATCCACACTTAAAATATGATATAGGATATGATATTTTTAAATATTGATTCATCATAGTGTAGCTATGAAGCTACACAGCTAGTAGTTTCAAGTTCCAAAGGAAACAAATTAATTAAGAAACATTAATTATGTGTATTCGTAATGGTCACTTTGCTAATCTACCAACCTCTCATTCCACCAAAGGAAAAAGGCAAAAACTTGTGTGAGACGGTCTCACGGGTCATATTCGTGAGACGGATCTCTTATTTGGGTCATCCATGAAAAAGTATTACTTTTTATGCTAAGAGTATTACTTTTTATTGTGAATATGGGTAGGGTTGACCCGTCTCACGGATTATGATCCGTGAGACGGTCTCACATGAGACTCACTCAAGGAAAAAACCATAACTTTCATCCTACGTGATTATCTTTTTATAATAATAAGGAATTCTTTTTGAGACGATCTCACGAATTTTTATCTGTAAGATAGATTTAACTATATCGATATTCACAATAAAAAATAATATTTTTAGCATAAAAAATAATATTTTTTCATGGATGACCCAAATAAAATATATGTATTACAAAATACGTGATATTCACAATAAAAAATAATATTCTTAACATAAAAAATAATATTTTTTCATTGATAACCCAAATAAAATATATGTATTACAAAATACATGAGACCGTCTCACACAATATTTTTGTCTTTTATAATTTAGGTTTTTTGTGTTTGTCCAATTTACATCTTAATAATGTATTTTACAATGTTTGAAGTTTGATGCAAAATTTTACACATGCACTTCGTATCAGTTTAACTTCACGTCGAAAAAAACACAAAAAATATCAAAATTAGAATAACATATCTTGAATTTGGAATTCGATTTTAAAGATGGTACGTACGTACATAAAACCACCAAGAAAGAAAGATTTTGTTTGTATCATCGGAAGATATTTTAAAACTTCAAGAAATAGCAGTTGACTTTAATTATCTGATTGCGCATATAAAGCGAAGCCCACAGCCTTCACTTCTCTTCGCTCTCTTTTCTTCTTACCACGTACAGCAGAAACAAAATGATCTGTCTCTATGCAGAAACCCCAATTTCAATACTTGCATTGATCCTCTACACTTTCATGTACATCCCATTTCTCCACATCGCACAGGTATTTTCAAGATTGCTCGCCTTCATTTTCCATCCCCACCAATACACGGAGAGCACCAGCGTCCGATGCGAGCTGGATCTCCCAGTTTCCAGAATGCACGATTTCGGAGGAGGAGGTGAAGAAACATGTTCGATTTGTTTGATGGATTTTGAGGCCGAAGATTTGGTGAACAGATTGCCGAATTGCGGTCACTTGTTTCACGTGGAATGCATTGAGAAGTGGATGGATAGATGCAAATTTGCATGCCCGATTTGCAGGGTTTGCATCTTCATCCAAAGCCATGCGTAAAACGGCCGCCATGCTCATATTTCACGAGTAAATTCACATTTTTTCGAGTTTCTATCCGAAAAGTTTGATTCGCCTTGCATGTAATTTATGGAAACATATTAGTGCACATAATCATTTGAGTAATATTAAAATAACAAGAAAGCAGGATTCACTTGCCATTATTTCTAAATGGCAGTCATGGATTTGAAGATACAGTTAGTTATATCATCGCTACTTTAAAAAGCGTACATACTCTTTAACTTCATTTATTTAATGCAAAACAAGTCAAGCACTCAACCCAAGCGTGAATTCAGATACTTTAATCACCTGGCAAATATATTTATTCAAGAGAATGAACTTTCAGATTCGCTAATAAGAAAGATAGGGTGAAAATAGTTGCAACAAGGAGAGCACTATCAATCTGGTAAAGCAGCTCTGTTAAAAACCTCTAGAAAGATTCAAACGGAAAACAAATCAATAAAAGATACTGGTTGGCCCAAGTTCAAATATTCACAAGAAAAATTAATAGAAGCGCAATGGGATGGAATTTTAGCTTGGAAACTTAGGCCATCTCCAACCCAACATCATGTTGGTGTAATACTCCATCATAGTGTGAATTTTTCTTCTCCAATCCAACATCATTTCCTACTCCATTTTGGTGGTGTGCTACAGTATTGCACCAAATTTCCTTTTTTTTTTTTGGTTTTTTTTTTATGTTTTTTTAAGTATTAAGCTTAAGTATTTAAAATAATACTATTAAATACTAAAAACTTTAACGTAATTCAAAAAAAATTATTTAATTAAATTTTTAATTCATATATATTTATAATGAATTTCGATATATACATTATTTTAGATATTGATGATATTTTAATTATTATGTTTAAAAATATTTTGTGAAATAAATTATTTGTTGTGAATAAAATAATAGAGAATATTTTGAAAATATTCTTTTGGGTGTAGAGTTTAGAGTTGATGGGTTGGAGATGAGTTTTAGATTTAGTGTAAGAATTACACTATTTTAAAGTTAGTGTGACACTAAGATAGTGTAATAGATTGGAGATGGCCTTAATACGTTGAAAACACTGCTACAAAGAAATCTGTTACCACAATCGATACCTAGGGGAAGGCTCGTAAGCCAGTGCACTTGAGTGTCCAAGACAGGACCACAGCTCCTCAGCAATGTGTGGTGCATAGGGTGAAAGCAACAAAACAAAATCTCCCACAATGGATCTTGGTAGTTTGTCCCACTAAAACAAGAAAAGGAAAACGGTGTAAAAATTCTTGACCAATTTACAGAGACCATCAAATTAGCTGAACTAGCTCGACAGGTGAGCAAAGTCCATATTTCCTCCAAGTAAAACCCATCAGGGAACCAAGGGCGTTTCCTCTTTTTTCTATGGAAAAGCTTCAGTTCCTTTAGCGTACCTAAATGGACCGATGAACATTTCACATAATCGAAGAGAAATCGGCACCATATTCAGAAACTACGTCATCTGGATTAATGACATTTCCCCTACTTTTACTCATCTTGTACGCACAGGCAATTAAGCAGATACCAGGATTGCCTTTCAGCACACAAGATTCACCAAACTTTTTGACCTGTATCGGAAGAATATGAAAACTTATTGAATGATGAATACCATCCCGTCATTAAAACTACTTTAAGAACGTACAAACTTTATTCTGGGAACACAACGAGATGAGAAATATGGAGAATTCTGAAAAATATGAAATCCCGAACGACAAAATTAATGAACTAGTTAATAAAACACATACATACATCAGTGCATGTTAAAATATATATCTTTTTAACGGTGTATTTTTATTGCAAAATTATTTAACAAGTTACTACAGAATTATCATCAACGATAACAAACTGGAATTAACTTATAATGTTTTTTGTGGTAATACAATACTTCTATTTTTAAATAACAATAGATATTATCCAGACTGTATTTGTAAGAGTAAATTTCAATAGAGGCAATTTTGAAAACATGAATTTAATTTACTATAAGAATTCTCCATCTCCTTGCTGCTTGATAACAGAAGCAGATTCTCATCAAGGATTGCAAAAAATAAACAGTGCATGTCACTTGAGCACCTCAGATTTCGGAGACCATATGATACATTTGAGAACTTACAGAAATTAGGAAATAATCTCATACTAATCAGCAACCCAAATTGGAATAGCCTCGCCATCAACTGGATTCTTGCATAGCAACCAGTGAAGACCCCAGTCTTTTCCTTTTGGAGCTCGGTCCTTTCAAGATCACTCTTTCTAGAGGCCATTTCAATGTATTCTTCCAACTCTTCTCAAGATTATTAATTTTTTAAATGCCCACAAATATTGAACTAGACCTAGAAAATAAAAAATAAAAGGCATACCTCTTGGCTTTGGGCACTGGATACAATGGACGACAACAGGACGTGTTCTGGCGCAAAGGCTAAGTAGCTTCAATGTAAGACGCATGTATTTAGAAACATTGTAATTCACACAAGAAACTTTTGAAATGACATGAATTGAGAATGTGTCGCCCTAAAATTGTCAGGCCTCGTTGTATAAACAGTGATTTTAATATCTCTTTCTGAACCATCATCATCCAGGACATGAAATTGTAGCTCTCCTTAACACTTTCTGGCCAGTCAAGATCATCTAAATCTTCAAGATGGCGGTCAGCATATGCAGTTCTTCAACATCCATTGCCGCATAGGCTGATTGGTCATAAATAAAATGTAAAATCATAAAACCATCCAACAAATGAAAATAAGAAAATAGCAAAAGTTGAATGTAGGATGTTGCAAGAGAACACAGCATAATTATAGAATAAGATTGGAAAGAAAAAAAAAACTTTTCTTATTACAGGGTGGCCGCCACGCTCGCTTACACCATCCACCACTTCTTCATTTGCTTACGGTGCCAAGAGCAGGGCACCAGTTAACAGGAACTTCAGCCTTACATAATATGTTTAACATAAGTACCACATATCTTGCACGAGATGACATCCACTTATGTGGCAAGTTTGCTACCTGATATGTCAATCCTCTCTTCAAAAGCTGCAAAAATATCCACTGTGTCCATTTATAATATTCAGGCTCTGTGGTGGAAATTTCCCAATACCAGTCATATGAGAAGCCTAACAATTTGAGCTGGAAATAAAGACAACTGTCAGTAAACAAGAATAAAAAATTCAATCTTTATATAAAATCGGTTTTACATGAGAGTTGCAACTGGCATGGAGTATATGGATTGTATCAGTGCTCTCTAGGTTAGTCATATACCATAAATTCTCAGAAATTACTGCATTATCACTTGAATCAACAAAAAAAAACACTACAAGAAAAAATGACAATCAGCAACATGAATCACTCACGTACTTTGCATGATCTAGAAGAACAACGCACATTAAAGGCCTTGGAGAATATGTACCACATCAAGTTTCATAAATCAGATTAAAAAGTAGTAACCTGGGAGCGGAATCGGTCAATATTTTTCATTGTCGTGAATTTTGGATGCGTCTCAGTCTGTCAAGAGTGCATTTAAAATATTAAAAAGGAAAGGACGTAACTTAATAGCAGCCAACCACTAAGAAAGTATGTTCAGGAAGGAAAACATACCTCAATGGCATATTGCTCAGCAGGTAAACTGAATGCATCCCAACCCATTGGATACAACACATTGAGACCCTGCATCCGTTTAAGTCTTGCAAGGATATCAGTAGCAGTATATCCAAGAGGGTGGCCAACATGTAAACCAGCCCCACTGAAAAAATGGTAAAATTTTAAATGAAAGCACCAAATATGTGAGCAAGATGCCGATGACAAGAAACCATTCTTCAAGCATCTAATAAGTGACAAAATTAATGATTTAACTTTGTTTGTAACCTGTGTTCTGTTATAGAGGCAACGAGGTTAAAAACATCAACGAGTACTTTAAGATATCATTAGGCTCGTGAGATGGGATGACGATGGATCAATGATATAGAGATGTTAAATTAATACACATGGATGACATAATTATTATAAATATGTCTTGTATAACTTGCGTCAAACTTCGTACGAAACAAAAATATGGAATCAACCAATGTCTCATCCCTCCAAAAGCCGTGCCTAATTTATCCATGGGATTGCTTATTGGGCAGGTATATCGGAAGCCAACTGAAGGGATGTTGACAGGGAAACACATCTTAAAAAGTTGCTTGTTGTTCCATTTTATTTGCCAAATAGATAACTCCAATTGCTTTCTCTTCCCTCTGAATTCTCTAGTCACTTCTCTTTCGCTCAATGATCCTCATGTTCATGTATCATTAATTAAAAGCCTTCATACCCAAGAAACTCTTCATGACTTTTACTCATTTCCACAATTTTAAAAGTGAAATGAAAATTTAAAAAACAAAGGACTGAGGTAAGAGAGATGTCAAGAGCCATGGACAAGTTTAAAATTATATATATAAAAAAAATATCACTTCATACGGACAAACTACAAATTAAGTAAAAGACAATGGATTTGGACATAGAAATATTGCAAGTACAAAAAATAGGACATTAAACAAAAGAAAGTAGAAAAAAAAAGTTTGTAAAATTTGCGAAACAACACAAAACTGAAAATCCAAGAGAAAGTGGAAGACAATGACCTCGGATAAGGAAACAAGTCTAGAACATAGAATTTAGGCTTGGAGGCATCAATCTCATTGGGCGTCCGAAAAGTCCTCCCAGTATCGCTGCCAGTTAGCCTCTATTTGTGGAAAAGGATATGCTCTTTTCACTTCATTTTATTTCTGGGTATTAATTTCTTCAACTTCTTCTTGTACAAACCCATTAACACTTACACCATTATCAAAGCCATTGGATGCTAGGAGTCTGCAAGAAGCTATACAATAACGGCGGTGCTGCAGAAGTAAAATCCGGCGGCGGCTTAGGAGGGAATCCGAAGGTGGCGGTGCCAAGAACTGAATCCCTGGAGCCGGTTGTATGTGTCCGAGCATTTGCGTGGTCTCCAGTGACTACACTCTGAAGTGCTAGAGAAGAGGATGGGAATTTTCAGGGTGACGGAAGAAGGAAAACAGAAATTTATAGGGATCATCTGGGCCGTAATTTTATTGGGCCAACTTAATTGGGCTCTCTTGGATCCAAAATCTAAATCTAAGCAGGCCAGCAAAAAGGTCAACAACATTAGTTTACAGGCCCTCACGACTGAGCCCTACAGTTGTACAAACGAAGTCATAGAGATTTATTATTAAAAAAAATTCCAATATATTACAAAAAAATTTATAGTACAAAATTAGCAACGTCCATTTCATTACAGTTTCAAACTAATGATCTAACACAGCAAACCATGTCCACTGTAAAACGCATTAGACAAACTTCGTAGTTGTGCGAATGGCTCGTCGTTGATAGAAAAATCAAACCGTAATCGAAAAATAAACATAAGACCTGAAAAATAAAAAATAAAAACCTAAAAGATCATAATATCATGTGTGCGCAAACTTGGGAGGAAGTCGAAACTCGAAAGTATGGCAACCGCCACACCCACTTTCACGTCCATCGTTATCATTGTTAATGAGATGCTAACACGAAGATAGTAAGCATAGTAGTCATCAAAATTAGATGACTTAAATACGACGAGAGAAAGTTGAATTCATGTCCAAGACTCCAAGTCAAACAAGGCGAATAGATAATAGCCATGGGTTTGTACAGGTCATATACCACCAAAATTACATTTACTAAAAGCGAAGGTTTCATTGTTTACCATACTTACAATAATATAAATTCGTCTTAGACTCGTAGCAATTCTCAAAGAAACGTAGCCGACATGTCGGTTGGAAAGGGATTGCACAAGACATTGTCCATGTAAAAGTGTGGATGCATTGCATCCATTACGAGGAACTGCATGTCTTCGGAGGGTTTCCAGTGTCGCTTCCTTTGGTTAATGAACCAGTTGTTTATCTGCTTTTGATCCAGGCCGGTCGATTCAGCAAGCGCGAGCTTCTGGGCTTCCTGTTAGCTCACAAAACAAGAATGCTCGATGATAAGAGTATTCGTATCAAATCTTCTGTCTACGAAAAACATGTTTACGGAAAAATGAAATATGTTGTAATTGAAGGCCATTTCATGTGGTTCAAAGTCTAAAACATAAGAATTTTTGAATTATTTTAGAGATTCGGGTATTGATCAACATGATCACAGAACATTATAGATACATACTGATGGATATGGCCATTTGTAATGATTGCTCCACCAGTCGAGTAATTGTTGCCGTGCTTCTTTAGGCAGCTTTCCTTTCTTTCTTTTCTTCATGAATTCTTGCTTCAGGCTCCCCAAGTATCCACTGTATTTCCGCAACAATTGTCCTTTCAATTCATGATCTTCTGCTAGAGGGTCAATTCTGCTGTTGTTTACGTCTACGTCTTCCTCCGACGAACCATTTCTATCCATTGCTTCACCACAAGCCGCAAGAGAGTTATCTAGTCAAAGCACGCAAATCGTTTAAATTATTCATAGCCGTCACGGTTTTGTCAAAAAATGGATATATCGGGACAAATTGCAGCATATATCATCTTTGGAAACAATATAATGAAAATCAAAGTAGAATGTTTTCAAGAAATAAAAATCCCGAGATAGCCAGAAACTCTTGATTATTCACATCAGTCAATGGATAAAATGTGATTTATCAGGTATACCTCCTAGCTTTCAAGGCCACACATGTTCTTAACAACATAAATATGTAGTTTGTCCTTCAATTAGCATCAAATAAAAACAATAAAATCATTAACATTGTCAAACTAATATAGACAGCATATGCAAAGAGGATTTGTGCCCGAGAAAGTGTTTCCAGCACTATCCAATTAATAAAGACCTTGATGACATCTCTCAGTATTATATAGCATCTAAATACAT
This sequence comes from Primulina eburnea, assembly GCF_022965805.1. NCBI lineage: Eukaryota > Viridiplantae > Streptophyta > Magnoliopsida > Lamiales > Gesneriaceae > Primulina > Primulina eburnea. The sequence goes on along the minus strand of NC_133104.1, from coordinate 41,328,100 downwards.
CATCTCCCACTCGTACGCAAACATACTCCCTTTCATTCGGATATACGTGGACCAGCAAATGTACTTAGGGTCAAGTATTCATGCCGTGCAATTGGATAAAAATGCTTTGGTTCAAAGCCTATTGTTCACATGTCAAGCCTCCAAAAAGAGATTTAGCTCTAACCGGAGTGTGCTGTACTAATACTTGGATAACGGAAGTTACTTTTTTCCAAAGCTTGAACCTTTTAAATAAACAAAGTGATGAATCAATGTGAAGTTATAATTCCCCAACTAAGTAAATTATGGATATCGAGACAAAACATACTAACCAATAGGAAAAGATGATCGGGGGAACATAGATTATTATGAGCATATGAGGCATAATTGAAGATATTTAGATTCAGAATGGCACGAAGGCCGCATGAATTCCACACAATAGGCCATCGCGGGCAAGCAATTGTTTTATGGTGAGAAATTTATGACATAAACTTCATATCTAATAGTCCCTACTAGACAATTAATGGAACAGGCAAGACCAAACCATTTGTTTGTTTGAATTATCACAACACAAAGTTAGTTCACTTATATGTCCACAACCCATCGAGAAAGCATCATTATTCATCATATTCCAGTCGACTTCATACTGAAAAGAAAGTAATATAACCATGCTCCTATAACATGTTCAGTGGACGATGGACATGAAGTTTACAACTGTATGCAATTCCCCCATGAACTTTAAAGGTTCTCGCCCTCCAAATAAAAAAACGTAGATAAACTTTCAATTGAAATGGAAAAAATTCATCTGCAACAAATCATGTAATTATTGCCACATGTCTAATTCAACATATTTAAAAACTGTAACACCAATGAAAACCCAACATGTAGCAATTTGCTAATGTAACATGGAATGTTGCAGGAAATCTTACAGTAGATTTTTTCCGAAGATATAGAAATAAACACAGATATCAGATAAAACTTTTTGGAAAACACATATTTGCGAGAAATATTAGATATTTGATTATTTAAAGCTATTTAAATACCAAACAGTAAACAAGGTGGAAGAAATCACGCACATGCACGAAGATACACAAATATGTATATGTGTATATATACACTGCCTCACATGCTTTACAGTTTGTACAGATGAAACAACTTAAGAGGTCAAAAGACTTGCTAAATTCTGTCAAATCGGCATTTATAAAATCCCAATAAAATAGAAAATTTATTTGTACAATTGGTTTTCATGTGATATTCTTGATAAGAGAAGAAACCAAACAGGCTTATATATTTGGACACGGACATATCTCGGTCGTCATTAATATATGGCAAAAGAAAAACAGTGATTAAATCACGGATCAAGGAACTGTTACATGAAGGAACCTAAACTCTCTTCGTATAGTAAATTGAATTCTTCATTTCCTAGGAATCATGCACATGCAGGCATTTATTGGATATAAAACACAAAACGAAGCAGTAATCCACCTCATAACAGTAAAATCTATAAAAGAATAAATGCAATCCTTCCGAGGATCGATAAAAGGGGCGAGAGGGAGAGAGAGAGAGAGAGATAAGGGTTTGATTTAACACCAGAATCCATAGGAGACAGAGAGAGAGATTTGAACTGGCACTCAATTCTTGAGAGAAAAAGCATAGCTTCAGCGAAGGGTTTCGACAGTTCTTGCTCATATTTTGTCAGCATTTCACAATAGGCCTCCATGAATTGGTCCAGCGCCGGATCTTCGCCGACGCAGCTTGTGCCTTGTCGGCCCAGCGCAGCGGCAGATGTGCAGGCTTGTTCCAGTCTCGCCACCACTTCGGGCGGAGCTCCGATCTGTTGAACAGTCAATTCCATAAAACACTACAGTTTTTCAAAAATTTCAATCCGGTCACTTTCGTCACTTTCTTACAAAGGGTTCTGGTGACACACTCTATCTCGATTGTTGTTATCAAACACTAAGAGAAAAACCCGTTTGGTAAAAATCTCACAGCTCTTCTGGTACTTGGGTTTCACTGAGGTAGAAAATTGGTACAAAATAAGGTTTTAAATTTCAAGATTCTGTGGTACGTAGTTCCAATTCATGTAAATATAAGCACAATTATCTATACCTTTTGACAGTTAACATAGGCAGCCAAGAGGCGCTGGTAGTAAGGATGCGCCATGATATTCGCCTTCACAGAGCCGCTGCCAGCATCATTAATATTCTCCATTAAATAATACCCAGTACTTGTACTCATATTGCTGCTATGGTGTTCTTCAGGCATCATAGAAGAACTTCCTTCGACACTAAAACTGCCGTGTCGAATAGTGAGATCTTGATGATTAGCGGGAGGAAGAAATAAGTTATTGCTGCAGCTGTCTACTGTTGGAGGCATCATTAACATAGGACCAAGTCCATGACTATTTTCCCCGAAAGACATCAAACTACCGGAGCCACCACCAGCACCTTCCATTTTCCTCTCTTATTCCAGTACTCCTGCAGGAAACCCTAAAAAAACCGTTGACGAAGATGAATCTAGGTCGTCACACATTTTTCTGTTGCACACGAATAGGCCATCTTTTCTTTTATCTCCTTTTGAATTTCTCCCGAGTTTTATGCTACAGGTTTCAGCCTTTTTACAGAAAATCCTAAACAGTATTAGTTGTAGTGAGTGTAGTAGAGTCTGCAGGGATCAGTCGATGAAGGATTCGAAATCTTTCGCTTTTCGATATGGGGTCTGAGAAAGTAGCCTGCCCAGGTTATCTTTATCCTTTGGAAACGGGTTTTTAGAGTTTATGTATCCGGTTCTTTAACTTGCACACAACACAAGCATTAAATCTCCTTCTGCTGCCTCTGCAGAGACACAACAAAATGAGTTAAAGAAAGAAATTCACTGATGGAGAGAAAAGAGAGAGATTTGCAGAGTGCACGCTGTGTTTGCAGGAAGGGAAAGAGACACCACTCTGTGTGTTTATGAAAGGTGTATTATTTTAGAGGGCTATCGAGCAAAGCCTTTTACCTTCCCGATGAAAACTCTCTCCCTCTTTTTCTTGCACTGACACTGAGCCACTGCCATTACTGGCAAACTAGAGAGAGAAGCGAAGCTCCCTTGTGGAAAGTTTAAAAAGAAAGGAGGAGATTGAATGAAAGATCAAATCGAGGTGTAATTTGGACAGTAGGGTTTGGTGTCCGGGGCAAGAAATCACAATTTCTCAACTCATCGTAAAAATCTGGTTTTGAGTTATTTGTCCATTCACTGATTATTATTCTTCCCTACATTGTCCTCTACTACCCCCTTACCCTACCATTCCACTAATACAAATCAAACATGTCATTTTACATCTTTTTTTAGGTGAAGTATATAAAATTAATTTCATTAGTTATCAATCACGATAATATAAATGGCTTGGAGAAGGTTAATTTCTTGCAGATACAAACATGTGTTCATTGTGTGTGGTGTGTCTGTCTTCCTTTTACCCGAAACATCGAGCACTGAATATTGCACGATGATGCGATATGAGCGAATTAAGTGAACAGAGTCGGAGCAATCTACCGGATATGATAAGAGTTTTGTTTGGGAAGATGAGCAAGGAGATATATCTTGTAGTGAAGGTTATCTTTGTATAATATGGCTGCAACCGTGTCGTGCAAACAAAAAAACGAACTCGTGAATGGGAGTCGGAGGGGTGTCGGGCGTGGCCATTTCGATGCTTAATCAGCAGGTAAAAGATGAAGAAGAAAAGTTGTATATGTGAGTGAATTCATGAATCTTCAAAAGTTCAGAATCTCTCAAATGAAATATATACATGTTATTTATAAGAGAGAAATCATAAGTAATGAAGCATAAGATAACGCATACTAATGCAGTTGAGTGTAGTGTTATTTTCGAGGTAGCCCAGGTAGAAATCATCCGGGAGCTTGTATGAGTGCTCGGGCTTCTGGTAGCCTGGGGAGAAGATGTCACGGGCATCCACATACCCGGCTTTTGAATAATTCATCCTACAGATTGACCCTGATTTGGGATATTCGTTTAATATCCCGGGTCATCATGACCCGGGCTGTTATAGGGATATCACCCCCCAAGATTGAGTAATAATATACAGAAAGCTGTTAAAATCCTTAACGAGTGACCTTGATAATTGTTAGCCAAATAACTAAAATCCGAAATATATGAATACAACACTTATGGAGCAGTAAACAAAAATAATATCGTGTAGGTGTAGACGACCACCAAACAAAAATAGTGTGTTATTAGAAATATAAATATCGTATGTGTATAACAACAACAAATATTAAACCAAATCGAGCGAGGAATGTAATAACTATGTTTTCTTAAAATAGATTTTTTCTCCGGTATATGTTCAGAGGATCAAGACAGATAATTGTTAGTGAGAGGAGATGAGTTGATTTTTTGTGTCTTTGAAAACTAGGACAACCTCTATTATATAGGCTGATGGCATGCATACGACAGCCCAAAGTTGCTCTATGGAAGCACCACGAGTTGCCATATTAATTAAATTTCAATTAAATTAGTATTTATCAAATATGGTCTTAAACTTGAGTTTGAATATAGATATCTTATTCAATCAATGGATTTCAGGATAATTAATGTGAACTCTAATGATGGAAAAATTTAGTGAAAAGGCATTTATGTATAATAACTTGAAATAAATTAAGTTATGCAATCTATCAATTTGAAAATTAGGTTAATCTTTGCTTCACTTTCTGCATATATCCCAAATCATTAGACAATATGACAGCATCATATTTCAATGGAAAATTACATTATTCGAATCCATATGTTAGCTTTAAACGGTTCAAGTCTATATATAAATATGGAAATTATTATTACTATGGGCCATTAATGAATGAGATTATCTTTTTGCCAATATATATATATATATATATATATATATATATATATATATATATATATATATATATATATATATATATATATATATATATTATATACACGAGTCGTATTTTATGAGACGGATCTTTTATTTGTATCATCCATGAAAAAATATTACTTTTTATATTAAGAATATTATTTTTTATTGTGAATATCGGTAAGATTGACTCGTCTCACAGATAAAGATTCGTGAGATCGTCTCACAAGAGACCTACTCAAATTCATTATCTAAATTCATCCCATTTTTATATCCAAACACGGGTTTTTGTTATTTAATATTTCGTTTAACGATCTAGTCTTTTAGCAGAGTGGGAAATTACCATTGCCTTGTTTTGTTCTTTACAAAATCAAGCCCTCAACTTTGAGCTATAATATCTATCTATATCTCAATATTAAGCTACAGACTCTTATTTGTACTAATATAATTTGCTGTATTTTGCGACACTAATTGATTTTTACAAAAATATGTCTATATATTTAGAAAAACTGGTATATTTTCATTTAATATCTACGTTTAAAAATTCAAAATATTCCCTTTCAAAAATTAAAAAATTTCACTCATCATCTCATACAAATTATATATTTAATATAATTGTATAATCATTATCCAAATAATAATTAAAATTATAACAATATAATCACAAATTCTAATATATAAAAAAACAACCGTAAAAACACTCAATATGTGTAGAGGAAGACATGAACACTGGTAATTTTATGGACGAGAATTATTTTAAAAGTTACACCGATTTACTTACTTATACAGTGAATTTTAATTACATTTCAAACTTTCCATCAGGTACAAAATTAAATTATTTTTGTAAATAGATAAATATTCTTCCTCCCATACTTGGGAGATTGCTGTGCTTGTAAATAAAGTAATAAAAAGTTGAAAGAAGCAAATACATTTTCTGTGAGAAATGATGAAAAAACATGACAGCATATATACTCTAAAAAACTGAGAGTTTTTGGCTGTGGGGCAACCGTCTCCTTAGCTTGTCTCCAACCTCTCTCCATTTAATTTTAAACTTATGACACCGACTCGACGAATCTCTTTTCGGCCTTCTCCTTCTGTGCGTCAACAGCTAGCTACATATGAACATTTTTGTTTCTGCTGAAAATATATGATTGCATATTAAATAAATATATATACGTTAATAGCTAATATAAATATATATATATATATATATATTTATTTATTTATTTATTTCTTCTTATTATATGAAAGAGCTATAGTTATTTTTTAAAGGGTTTGAAAAATATTTCAATATTTAAATGTAATTTGGTTTTTTTTTAAAAACGCAGGTACATATAGATTTCTTGATTTCTTTTCAAGTTATAAATCCAAATTAAACGAAATTTGACAAGAAATTAAACTCAGAATAATGCTTATATATGTCAGTTCTTGATCGAATCAATTGCGTTACTAACTTGAACAGGTGTAGACTCAAAGTTTAGGCAGACTTAGCATTCAGGGCTCAGCTTCATTAGTACGTAGATTTTGCTGGCGTTGTAATTAAGAAAAAGAGGATTTTTTAAAGGTTAGATTGATATATGTCACCTAAATTCATCAATATATATATATATATATATATATATTTTTTTATTATTGTTATTTTATAAAAATGAGTTAAAAAGGGTATAAGTTACAGCTGCTTGTTATATAAGTACATTCACATTTGTTAAAAAAATAGATAAATAGGGATATATTATATTATTTTGTACTTAATCAGATATAGGGAAAGCTAGCTAGTTATGTAGCTAGCTAGGGTTTATTCCAATAAAGTTTTTGTTGTAAGTTTGTATTTTGCTTTGTGTCACGTCCATCACAAGTTTGCCTCTGCGCCACTATTACAGCAAAGAAAATGAGAAAAGAAAAGAAATTAACTTAAAACAATGCCGATAGATGCATGTCACAACCAAGAGTAAATTTTGCATGTAATTGTTAGTTGGCTAATGTTGGCTTAATCTAATCTAATTAATTAACATGTTAAAAATCAAAATTTATGTTATTAAAATTTATAAAATATAGCTAAAAAAAATCAATCAATTGCATTCTATTATAGATTTTGATAAACATTAAATTAATTATTTATTGTGATTTGGCATTATCATCAATATTTCTTCATTTACACAAAAAAGAGCTAGTAGTCATCAAACTATTAATCAAATTTTGAAAAGATTTAATAAGATGTTTTGTCTGTTTCAATATATTATAAATTTCTATACACGGATGATTCCCAACCTTTTGACTTCAATAAGTTAACATAATCATGAATTATTTGTTTTAGTACTTTACTTTTTTTTTTCTCCAAATGAAGCCACAATTAGGACCGATCCGAATTAAGTAGCAACCTTTTGAGTTAAACTAAGAAAATCTACACTTTTATCAAGAATACGAGAAAGAGAAACCCCTTTCTATAGGATGATGCTCAGTGGGTGGAAACAAACATAAAATATACATACTGGTATTTTATATATATATATATATATATATATATATATATATATATGTTCACTTTGGACACTTATTTGAATGAGTATGACAGTAAAAATAAAGCTTCATGTGGTTTAATTATTACAGACATCTGTTATTGATTATGTGATTATCCCATTAAAATCGTTCTTTTATTATTTCTGTTCTCTTTTACAAACTGTTGTATATTTCAAATATATACATATGGAGACTATATTGTCGGTGATATAGCGCAGCAAACAGATATTCTTCCAAAGTACAAAACAATTAGTTTAGGCAATGTTTTACTGGAGAAATAACACACTCACCATGGTTGGTGGCACAGTCCTGGTGATCAATGTTTCACATTTTATTGAAAAATAGCATAACCTTCTGATTGTCCTAATACCTTTTAGTTGAACAAAAATTAATTAGTTAAAGTCATGTAACAATCGGAAGTAAACAAAATTCATGCCTGTTAGGTTTTAGGATCAATGAATTTTTTTAAAAAAAATTCATAGAACTGTCTAGGAACAATGAATTTTCATTGATACTCAAGAAAATATTGGAACTAAATGAGTAAACTAATCTAAAATGCCCGAAAAGTAGTTGGTAATCGTTCCATTACGTCTTGGCAATGATTTTGCCATTTGCAATATGTAGCTTATGGATTATGCAACAAAAGGGCCATCGGTCTATTGTATGCTTTTTGCATGACAAGACTCGTAAAAGACAAAACTCCACTAGCTTGCAAGGTGGTGTTTGGTTTCTCTCTCGATATAAGCAATATTCTTTGGTGGATGATTGGTATAAATTGGGGGGACCCTTGTCCATCGAGACTCCACAGGTTTTTTATATAAAAAAAATATCTTGAAGGAAGGATGCTGCAAATTGAGAGTATCTCTTTTGGCCGACATGCCATCTTTTTTCCCTCTAATTTAATCCCATTTGAGTGGAGAAGAACTATTACCGATATTAGATGCCTCGCTAATCGCTATGCTATGGATCATTGTTCTTAGGGTTACATGATTTGATCTTCTGAAGAATTAAAAGTAAAATTTAACAATATAAGCCCCAAAAAACAAAGGATGAAAGATTATTTTATTTTACATTTGCATCAGTTCATGTAGAGATAAAAGTAAAATACTATTTAAAAATCTTCGCATGGAAGGAAGCTATCACTGTGACTGGTTGTGATGCGTGGGAGGAGCTATTCAAACTCAAATTTTATTATTTTTAGAATTTGATATACCCGCGTTCCTTCAAAATAGCCTGCAAACGTAGGAGCGTATCAAGCCCTTTACAAAATCATTACACTTTCGACCAACAACATGAATCTTCGATCAATGAAGGGAAAGCAATATATAAATTTGTCGCAATAACATCATAAAATAGTCGTCGTTAACTGACTTTCACCAGATCCTTAGATGGAAATATATATTGTACACAGACAACCAAGAACACATGTTCCAGAAAAATGGCAGGATTATGAGCACAAATGCAAATCCAGAAACAGTGTCACACCCTGCCGCAACTTGAAGTCCCGACCTTAATTTAAACAGTATCTTTAAAAGTATCTTTCAGATTACGTTTGGCTTTCAGATGAATGAGGCACAATTGAATTTAGTTAGCTAATCAGAATTTCTGAATAACAACTGAATTCAACAATCCAGCTTGTTCAATCGTCTGGGAGTGATCACTGAGGATTTTCGGAGGAAATCCAACACTCTGCAACTGATAGGTTCTGGATCCTCCGGTCCTAGACGCATCAATGAAGGATCGGATATCAGCTATTGTGTGGTGGTGATTGAAGTGAGCAACCATACGGGTTCCATCAGCAAGCCTAAGTTGAATTGCAGTGGATGGTTGAGATCTATCCACCACAAGTCCCGGTGAAGGGGATGGAGCACCACGGAGGGTAGCAAGTCCAGTTGTCTCAGGAACGGGTTCAGTTTCAGAGCTACTACCTAGAGTTCTTCCAACACCTTGAAATGGAACACGAGGTGCCTCTATTTCCTGCAAGTACTTACAGAAATGTTATAAAACTTTTCTTCAATGAGTTCTACACGCACATTGTCACACACAATCACAAAGATTTGAATCTAACATGTTTCAAAGTCAGGAAACACTACAAGTTTGAGATGAAGCACAAAGGTATGAGCAGAGGAAAAAACAAAAGTGCCTTTTGCTTGAATTGGGTTCTTTACTTTGACTTCACATTTTTTTTACTTCCTTGACTTTATAAATCCACTTCTTAACTGTCCCAAATCCACCTAAAAAAATTAGCTTTCTGAAGAACGGATGCATTTGCATTTAGGGTGGGGAAACAGCATACAATGCAACTTAAGTGTAGGAGTCGTCGGAAATGCACACCCATTCATGTTCAGATAGACCACAAAGGTTCGAACATGGAGTTTTCTGTAGTAGTAGACATGGAGTTTTTTTAAACGTAATAAACCAAGAAAAAATGTAACAGAATCAGGAAAAAGTTTCGATTCTGAAGAAGCTTTCATATAAGATAGAATAAGTAAATATATAAAAACTTGAAAAGTATAAGCATTTGCATACTCAAAAATGATAGGGCTTCAATGATTTGCAACATAGCATTCAAAAATGAAGAGGGTCGGTAGGCTTTGAAATTGCATGCCTTTTCTAGATGAAAGCTAACCAATAACATTGTGTGATTTGGGTTATATAATTTTTCTAATTTTCAGTATATCTGAAGGCCTTTGACGATTTTTGTTTCTTGTTTGTACCTATATTTAAACTGACAAGAAGATAATATCTTTTCTTTCTTAAAGAAAAATAAAAACAAACAACTCATGCGCTTTTCAATTAAACAAAAAAGTACTGGAGCGAATGGAAAACATAAAATCAGTCGGTTTGCACTCACAGGGCGGTTCTCTTCCCTCCTTATGAGGTTAACATGAACAGAGGCTCTCCTGTCAGCAGGTTCCAGCTCTTTGGGGCACTCAGATTTTCTGATACTCTGCAACAGGATATTACTTGACACCGTCACAACCATAAACGGGCCCTCAACTTTCGAACATAAACATCAGGAATTTGGTGGATTATGGTGCTTATTCTATATTTAGTGAAAGTAAGAACAAAATCTGAAAACGTGCAAAAACAAAACAAATAATGTAGCTCAAAAGTGTCCTCTTTTGATTAATTATTGCATCAATAACCATTTTTTCATCTACATTGCTTGTTACCTCCAGAAAAGGAGCATTTTCAGGGTCATCCAACCTCCTCAAAGGGCCATCATCAACAGTGAAACCATTTCTCCAGAAAACAATGTTGTGAACGACTGACTCAGGCTGCTGAGGCACAGGCTGAACAGTTTCACCCGAGAGTGATCTTCCTGTCCCAGTAAAGCTTCTTGAACTTGAAGAAGGTTGAAGACTTTCCAAGGATCCTGGCACTCCACCCAATTGCCTAGCTTGGTCAAATATTGAGTCCACATCATGGCCTTTTGACGGACCTTGGACAAGCATACCACTGAAAGTAAAATGATAATCAAGTCAGATGATTAATCACACATTAGACATCAGAAGAAAAAAAAAATCTAGAGAACAGAAAAACCATCAAGCTATGCTAGAAAAGTGAAAACAAGTAAATGTTGGAAAAACAGAAAATTCAAACAAAATGGCCACCTTGCAAGGCAAACAGAAAATTCAAGGGGATAGTTATGGGAAATATCATCAAGACAGTCGAGTTGTCCTTATAATTCCTCTCTTCACTGTTAACTGATCATTTCAAAATATTCATCCCAAAAACTCCCAAATACAATAGAAGGGAAAACAAATATGCACAACGACCACATATCGAGTGCCAGAGAAAATGAATAGTTCTCTCCACTCCAAACTACCTAAGCGGACAGCATAGAAATATAAACATTAACTTCGAAGCCTGTGTTTTGCACTGATAACATAGTAGGCCCATCAGTAATGCAGCAGTACAAAAACCCAAAAAGACCCAAAACGGAGAAAACAAGGAAGCATATTGCCACCCGAAGCTATATCAAAACTACGTCTCTTGCCCATCATCACCCACAACCCTAACTCGCAAAAAAGTCTAATTACATGAAAGTCGTACTAAATCGAGATTTTGATATCAGATCAATTCATGAATTCAGAAGCAATTATAACATACAAAGATCGAATTGTCGAAAGTGCCCTACCCAATCTAATCCGGTTCAAATTCAAATAAAAACCAATTTTAGAATGAAATCAACAAAGAAATCATATCATACGCTATCAAGTAACATTAGTCTAGGTTTTTGTGTTCAATTGGGCAATCTAAAAGCGACCTCTTTTCACCGCCAGTGTAAAACTCCTGGGGTGCATCGGAATCGCTGTCGGAATCATGCGCGGAGGAGCGGTTCAAATCGGAAAGGGTTCGGATACCACCGGCCCGGCTACTAGAGGGTTTCTTGTCACGCGAAGAAGACATGTCGATGGATTCTCGAGGCAAACCTTGCTTTCCTCTGTTTCAGATTTGCAAAGATGATCAATAAATCTTTATGCGATTCTCTTTCTTGCAAAGAGGGTTAGTGAACTTGGCTGACGTTGCATCTATTTGTATTGAAATTTTAATTAATTAAATTTTTACATACATTTAAATCTTTATTTTTACATTAAAAAAAAAATCACACATATTATATATAGAGAAACTAAAGTTTTCACACAAATAATTAAAAAAATCCCTCGTTGAAATAATTGAAAATGGGGATATTTAGCATTTATTTATATTATTTTAAAAATTAAATAAAATATATCAATTTACACAGCAATGTTAATACAAATATACACAAAAACTATTATTATTTTGAATAGGTCTTGTGAGTCGGTCTCACGAATCTTTATGTGTGATACGCATCAATCCTACCGATGTTCACAATAAAAAATAATATTCTTAGCATAAAAAAGTAATATTTTTTCATGGATGATCCAAATAAGATATTCGTCTCACAAAATACGATCCTGTGAAATCGTCTAACACAAATTTTTACCAACTATTTTTTTGGATATAAAATACAAATATAAAAATACCTAAAGTGGATTGGGATTAAGATTGTCTAACGAGTAGTATAAGTGGAAGGCGTCCAACAAAAGTGCCCAATGTAACACAGCAGACTAAGTGAAGAAGCCCAATTAGTATAAAGCCTTTGTTTAATAAATTTGCGAACTCGAAGTGGTTATTCATATCTTTTTAATTTTTAACGTGTCATTTGTTCAACGCAACAAGTATTACTAGCGATCGAAGTACATACATTGTATCAAATATAATATTAAATATTTGAAATATTATTTAATTATTTATAGAATGAATATTGGACATTTGTAATTTGATATAAATATTATAATTAGCGTGTTCGTACACATTTTTGTCATAGACAAAAATGTATTTTTTATTGAACTTGATTTCAATAAAAAAAATGTAATAATATTATGATAGAAAAAGAAAAAAAAAATTTGGTGTTGAAGATAAAGGTAAAAAAAAAATTATTGTCCTCCTCAAACAGTTGTTCTAATTCTCTCAACTATTATAATATAGAATAGATATAATACGAGAACATGTAATAATTAATTTTATTTTCGTCTAAAACACCTTTCATCTTAACAACAATTTCATCTTTATTTATATTTTAAAAATTTTAAATTATCATATCACCTCCAATATAATTAAAAAAAACTATGATTTTTATATTTTAATATAATTTCTAGAAATGCACGCAAATACCCTTAATATATATTTATTGTGGGAACTTATATTATGGCATCACTTCGTGGTTACCTTTCATTTGATTGTTTATTACATTTATAATCCTCCTCCAATCATGGGGCGACCATTATAAAACCAATTTAGGAAAAAAAATTATTAACAATAAAATGACAAAAATTTGTGTAAGACTTTATGAGACATGTCTCTTATTTTGGTCATTCATAAAAAAATATTACTTTTTATGGCTAAGACAAAAACTTGTGTGAGATGAACATACGAGTCGTATTTGTAAGACGGATTTATTATTTGAGTAATCCATGAAAAATTATTAATTTTAATGCTATGAGTATTATTTTTTATTGTGAATATCGCTAGGATTGACCCGTCTCACATATTAAGATCCGTGAGACGGTCTCACATGAGACTCACTCTTATGCTGAGAATATTATTTTTTTATTATGAATATCGATAGGGTTGATCCGTCTCATAGATTAAGATCCATGAGACAGTCTCAAACGAGACTCACTCTAATAAAATATAATTGATAAAATAAGCTTAATCAACTTGAAGCGTGGTTCCACTTCTTTTTTATGTTGACCACAAGGATACTTCTAGTAGTTTGGTACGTGTTGGAATAATTCTACAAGCTTAATTGTCTCAGACGTTCTGGACCACCTTCAAACTAGAAGATTTATTAGTAATTAATTCTTATGCGTGAGAGTGCAAGCAATGTAGCTCATTTCGCCTTGTCGCCCTTTCAGTTTAGCCTTCGGTTGATTATTCGTGTTCATTCTAATCGATGGTTGTAGCTATTGCCGATTTATCTAATTAATAAATTTAGTTTTCCTTTTAAAAGAATTTTCTACAAGCTTGAATTGAAATTTGTATTTAAAAAAAAAAAATATTAACTTAACATCTGATATGAAAAAGATTAAGCATCATATTTATTTGGACAGTTTGGGTCGGTTCAGTCCCAATTGTTTGGGGATTGTTCCTGATTTATTCATAAAAGAATTTAACGAGCTGATTTAGTCCCAAACATTTCAAAAGTTTTCTCAATCCAATTTCTCCGTTAATTCCGTCGAAAAAAATATAAAATTAGTTACAATTACTTAAAAAAATAAAAGAAATGTAAAGTATGATGGGGTGTTCTCGACCTGTCAGAGAGTCTAGCTGAAACATGAACTACTATATTTGTTGATCGACGAACAAAAACCAAAGAGTTAGAGCACAAAGCCAGAGCTAGAATTCTACGGTCTTCCACGAGCAAACCCTCTTTGTTTAGTATATATTGATAGAACAAAAACGATAAACATTTACGTGCACTGAAGTCAAAGGCAATGCCACGTGGGGAGCGATGCTGAGTCCAATTGGATACACCTGCCTAAATTATTTTGAATTTAGTTAGGCCGCCGGCATTTGCGAGAAATATTACAAGTGCCATTACTTCAATGGAAAAAGCCCCACCACTCACTCATAATATATATTGAGTCGCATGTCTCACGGATCATAATCATGGATGACCCAAATAAAAGATCTCTCTCACAAATACGACTCGTGAGACCGTCTCTATCAAGTTTTTACCTTATCATTTAGGGATAAATTTTTCGGCTATCCCAATAATTTGCGAATTAAATTAGTCAAATATATCATGTTGGATACATTGTGTGTGACAAATTTGGAGAAAAAGATATTGATAAGAGAAATCTTATTGATCAAAAACTCATATATTCCACTAATCTTTTGCCGTTCCAATTTGGCTAACACCATCTCCCATCCTCCATTTGTACTCGGAAAAAAATAAAAAGAAATGAAGGGATTCAACTTTTGAGGATAAAAACAAGTAAAAGAGATGGAACTTAGATGCTTAGTCGGGACAAAAGAAGGCCTACGCTTTGTTCTCTTTTTTACACCTTCCTCCAATTGTTCTTCTACTTTGTCTTTTGTCTGTAACTTCTTCGACCAAATCTACAATTAAAAACTCTGACGGAGCTGTCTATGATATCAGATTAACGGTTCATTTATTGACTTTTCGGATCGCTAGGAAAAAACCCGATTTCTTTGGACCACGATCATTATATTATCCTCACACGTTATCGGTTTGATCGTTTTCTTGGTCTTGCCTGTTATTGTATCGCAGAGGTGGTGGTGGTTGCGTTAATGGCGGTCACGTCTTACTCTTCTTGAAAGCTGAAATCTTGATGCTATTCACGTGATTTTGATGCTTTGATTAATCTCTCTCACTCTGTAGGTAATATCTCGATTTTACCACCTTCGTCTTTATGCATTTAATTTCTCACTGACAGAAGAAAGAACAGATATCGTTGTATTATTTTGCTGTGTATTCGTTTTTCTACTTGAATTATCAATGGGTGAAAGAATTGAAATGTTGGGATTTGGGTTGCAGGCGAGGATAGAGATACAGTGGGGAGCGAGAACAATACTGGAGCTGTTCAGAGAGAGGATGGAGGGAGTCGGTCGCACGGTGAGAAGGAAGAAGAGTCTGAAAGAACGGCTGGGGTTCAACGGCATGAGCTGTTGCGGCGGAGTCATCTGGGGCCTCGGCCCGACCACCATGAGCGTGAGGGATGACGAAGAAGATCAGGATGATCTCATAAACCCAGAAACAATTGATCCCAACAACGCCACCACACAAACTCCGCCGGAGAACAGCCCCGCCTCGCCATGCGTCAGCCAGTCTACGGCAGTAACCGGTATGAATCTGGCGGAAGCACTGGCAACTGAGCGTCATTTCCGGGCGGCGCAAGACTCAGACCACGAAGGATCCGTCCAGAGCCCGAACTCCGGAACTCCCCCGAGAATGTCGCTGATGCGATTGCTGGAGGAAACGGACTGCTGCGACGAAGGGAGGAAGGATGAATTAGAAGACGGAGGAGGGTGCGATCGGTTGTGCTGCGTGTGCATGGGAAGGAAGAAGGGCTGCAGCTTTCATACCATGTGGACACACTTTTTGCAGAGTGTGTTCGAGGGAGCTGTGGCTGAATCGAGGGAGTTGTCCCCTCTGCAATCGCTCCATTGTCGAGATTCTCTATATATATTGAGATTATTAAATCAGAAGGGGGAATTGTTTTCTTTCTTTCTTTCTTTATAAATAAAAATAATGAATTTGATGAGATTAAGGAATTTAAAATGTTAACTTGTGCAGCTTTGTCGGTTGCCACTCTGAATATTTCATATAAAATAAAATTATAAAATTATTGGGTTCTCGTTAGATTCACTTTCTAAATTTGTAATGAAATATCATATGAATGATAAATTATATCGAATTGGATTTTTTTTAATACAGTCTTACAAATTTTTATCTGTAAAACGAATCAATCTTAATAAGATATTCGTCTCAAAAAATACGACATGTGAGACTGTCTCACATAAGTTTTAACTAATTATATCTGCATCGATGAAAAATTTCATATCATCATTAGGACATGAACCACATTATACAGCTACGAATAAATATTTATCAATATGTGTTGGTCAATTAATTTTTCAATAGACCTCACATATATTATTGATAAACCAAATACTACAGATACAAATAAATATTTATCAAAAGGCAGTGTGAGAGTTAAATTCTCTCCAATAAGGAGAAGCTCTTTGTGCGCGGCGTAGCATAAAGTCTAGCTAATGTTGGTTGGCTGAGTCACCATGATTTACCTCCTCTCACATTCCTATCGGGCCGGGGGTGAGAGATGTCTAAGGTGAGCGATTTCACCTTTTGGAGAAATAAATATTTATCAAAACGTGTTGGACAATTAATATTTCAGTATAATTCACATATATTGATAAACATTTATCATCGGATACATATTGCTCTAAACATAACATAAGTATTTTACTTATATTAAAATACTCTATGTTAAAATATTTAATTTTATACTGATATTTTTCTATCTTATTTACGATAGTAGGATCAAAATCTTTATCACTCTAATATTTTGAACTTTTAGCATATGTAATTCCAAAGGGCATCTCAATCCATAAGATTAAAAGACATATTTTAAATTTTAGAAAAGAAAAATCTTATGAATTTATTATGATGTCGTCAACGATTCTTTTCCTCATTTTGTGTGTATATGTTCATCCACTTTTAAGTAGAATGCGCAGCGGATGGAAGGAGGGCAATGCAGTAAATGTCTCGCTTAGGGTTTTGGCCCAATCTATATATATAAGCAAGCCCTAGATTGCTTGATGCTCACACACGACAGCTGTTGCTACGCTTCTCTTGTGCAAATACAACACACGGAAAGCAGACACCAACTTGTTTGTCTTTGTTCATTTGTGTTTTCAACGTTGTTAGGATTTAACGCTCCTCTGCTCGTAATTCATCAAGGGGACGACATCTTGATTCTCGTCTCATCAATTGAGGACATGAGGTATAATAATGGTGGCGAGATATCGTTTCAGTCGTCATTTTTGTCCATTGACGATTCGATTGTTGCTCGTCCACATCAATTTTTTAAGAGATTATCTTTCGAATTGCATGTTTCTACCACGATCCCAACTTCGATTCCAATTTTCATCATTCATTTTAACGAAACCACGATTTACGTTTGAAAATATTCTTCTCCACTTTCACTTGGGACATCGTTGAACCATTTTTAGAGAACCTTCTTTATATTCTGTGTAAACGAGATAAAAGCAAAGTATTTGAAATCATTTTTGACAAAAACTAGTCGTATTTATGAACCGAATATCATATTTAAGTGATTCATAAAAAATATTATTTTTTATATTAAAAATATTATTTTTTATTATTAATATGAAAAAATCTCACATAAAACCCACTCATAATTTTTTATGAATTTCTGTTAGTATTATTTATTATAACATGAAGTATTTTAAATTTATGATTACATTTATTTAAATAATAAACTTATATTTAAAATTGATCAATCTAAATGAAACTTTAATAAAATAACAACTCATATAATTCACAAACTAAATTATCGAGCTAAAAAATTATTAGATATCACACATATATTTTATGTCAAGGCGCAAGCACGAGCACTTTTATGGTCCCTTGACTGTTTGCTGTTAGCATAGTTGGACTATCGCTCTTCCAACATACTGCACTGATGAAGTAATTTGCATCTTCATTGGATTCATCCACGTCTGAACTGAATTTGTGACATGCTGAAGGTTTAGAAATTGCCTGCCAAACACCGTTGTCATATCAGATACATGGACGTAGAAATAAATTACTCACATTTAAACACTGGACCGGAAATATAAAATCTCTAAATTTCTTAAAATCGTCCAAAAGAAAGTTTTGCCCAATACATTTGCTAGGTTTTAACTATCAAATCAAAATCAAAATTTCTAAAAGCACAAATGATATTTGATATTTGTCATTGTGTATATACTAGCTTAATCACGCACAAGTATCCCGGCTAAACTCGGGTTAACCCAGACTGGCTGCGCAATCTCGAGATCTTCACGCAAACTTGAGTAACTTGCTCCACATACTTAACCTTCAGAGAAACAAATTATCTATAGCCTGAGAGAAATTTAGGTATAACAAATGTTCGGTCTCAAACTCACGCTCCCTTGATACTCGAAGCAAATATTTTGAGCCTCTCTCGCAATCTTGCGTGCATTCCTATCAATCCAACCTCAACAATCACCGGTTTAACAATCACATGCTCAAGCCCCGAGTGCAACATGCCTAAGTTACACCCTAACTTCATCTTGACCGACCTTTTTGGACCATGTGAACAATTCAAGAAAGAAATTCATTACCTTGTGATATGCAAAAACTTCGTTTGTTTCGCTGCCACACGCGATGTATTCGCTATTCACTGTGAGGCCCACAAAATTCTTTTCGTTTGTATGGCCCCTGAATGCACGCAGCTGAGCATAAGAACATAAAAACAAGGTTGAAATCGAAATTAGATAACTACTTGGGATTTTACTAAAGCTCTAACTTGGACAAAAGGAAATTATGAGGTATGTTTAAGATTATCTTGTTTCATCAAAGAAGCCTATGATAAAAGGAGAACCATTATGGTAAAAAAATATGAAGAGCACAAAAAAGTCTAGTTTTAGAAGAATCACAACTTACTGGAACATTATCCTTGACATCCCACAAGCGCAACGTACTGTCTGTAGATGCAGAGGCTAGTTCATTGTTGGATAAAAATTTCACGTATGAGACCGCCTTCCTATGCCCACTAAAAATATACAAAGGTTGGTTGAATTTTCTCAGGTCATAATAATGAATGTGATGATCTGCAGAACCAACCTGCAAAAGACAAACACACATGGTAAACCCCGGACCACCATGGAACATGGAAATAGAACAGATCACAAGGGGAAAAAATTAACTTACAGCTACATGAAAGCTAGATCCAGGATTATACTTGACGGAACATATATTAGCTTTCATGTCAATATTAAGAACACTTGCCTCCTGTTTCGTGCACCAAATTTTGACCTGTTGAACATTTAAATATGCCTTCATTCAAAGACGATTTCCAAGATTAAAAAAAAAATCCCACACCACGTAATGAATTTTTTATACGTAAGACCATCTCCAACCAATATTAATTTTAATTCAATAATAACTATTTATAATTTCATTACACAATTATACATATAATAATTCCACTACACTAAATATCATTTAATAAATTTTATTGTTTGTATCGTAATTTTGTTGTTTGTTTGTTGTTGTTTTTAAAATTATTTCGTATTATGTTGTAAAATGTATCATTTTAATGTACTAGTAATATAATTTGGTTGTTTATTAAAATAATTTAATATCTATTTATTTTTTAAAAAAAGTTTTAAAAAAATTTAAATTAATATTTAAGTTTCAAGAAAAAATTATTTTAAAAATTTAAAAAATAAAAATATTAATTATATAATTAATATATAATAAAATATTAAATATTTATAATTATTAAAAAACAAATAAAAAAATTTTAAAAAAAAAAGAGATGTGGCGCAGCACAAATGGATTGGAGTGAAAAACCTTGCTCCACAATGGAGCAACTCCATCGTGGAGCAAGGATTGGAGTTGCTCTAATTCACCACATGTAGCACTATATTTCAACACCCAAATGTACATCGGCAGAAAATTGTATGTATTTTCCACTAAACAGGATAATGGTCAACTTTCAGAGAGAGCCATAATATCCCGTGTATTTTCTATCAAGCATGAATATGCCGACAAATGGTTACTCATTATTTTCCTTCTGTTAAATTTGTTTTGACAGCTTCAACTGCCTCCACAACACATCGGCCTTGGCTTTTATACCCTATATTTGCAGATAGAGCTTCACATTATATCTTGGACCATTAGTACAAGAGTATCTATGTAAAATATTAGCAGTTAACACATCAAGCAGAAGCATAAATCTAGGGGGGTTGTACATGGTTCTGCAGTAAATCAAGACCTTTTATCAGAGGCAAATTCGCTTTTCTAAGCAGCATAAATGGCGTTTTATATATTTGAACATACAAAAGCTGACCTAGCTAAATATCCTTATTATGAATGAATACCTTGCAATCATCACTCCCAGACACAAGCATTGAAGGTTCCATACGCGAAAAATCAACACTCCAGGCACGCTTTTCGTGCTCCTCGTACTCCATCACACTCTAGACAAATTTTAAAACAATCCATATTAATTATTTTGCGGGATTCAAAGGGGTGAAAGGAGAATATCACACCAGGGCAGATACTACCTGTCGAGTAGCCACATCCCAAACAGTTACTATGCCTTCATAGTCGCTGCTGGCTATGTGATTTTTTGTATACTTGTTCCAGCTCAAACAGCTGAGTTTTGATCGTGTTGACATTTCTGCAACAGGACATTGCACATCGGCTGGATCGTTAACAACCTGGCAATCAATCAAGCTCCAGTTTCATGAGTGATGTAATGCAACACATGATAACAGAAATCGATAGTTGAAACCCCACTTTAGAATTTTCTCTTCGTAAAGTGATTTTTTTTATGTGAATTACAAATAAAGAATCTAACTCAGGAAATCAAGCACTCCATAACATGGAATGATTAAAGTCCTGAATATACCCAATTCTACAATTACACAAATGGTTTATCATCTCCAAAAATAAAATAATATTTTTCGCGTATCCAACCAAGCACTCACAGATGAGAACTCAAAAATCTTGATGCGCCGAGATACTCCAGCAGTAGCAAACAATTGATCATCTCGATCAAATTCTATACTGCAAGAAAAAGTAACTGCTTCATTGCACAATAAAAGCAATCTTGGGGACACAATATGTCATAGAGGTCAAAAAACAAGAAATTACTCTGGAATAATGCAGCATATCATTGACCTATATTTATAGATATGCAGAAGCATACACTCACCTCGATACGATATTGGCTGAATGAAACAGATCCCCATGCCTAAGTTCAGCAATAACCCGCAACCGACTGATTGACCAACAAAACTCTTATTATGTACTGAATTGGTAGAACATATTGTTTGTAACAAATTTTTTGAGAATTGTACCTATATCGTGTGAAGGTTGATAGAACAGACTGAAAATCCTCGAGCCCCTCAGTGTACCCTTCCCTGTTCGAAGGATGACAATTTTTTTCTTGCTGTTCTCGTGATAGTCTTGCTGAATGTCGCCTTTTTTGCAAGTAACAGTCTTGAAGTTCGTTGAACTGATGCAACAGAAACCGTCACAGAAAACATCTCAACAGAATGATAAAATGTCCTTGAACCTACGGAAAATCAATTTGGATTTTCCATTGTTACCATCGACATATTAGTTCGGGTGGGGATCTACAATCTTGAAACTCAGGGTAATGCAGCAGGAATTGGATGGCTAAAAGGATTTCAATGGACAAGAATGCCAAACAACCCTGAGCGTAGAAAATTATTAAGTTTTATTAAATATTTCCAGTTACGATGATTAAATTTTGGGTGTCGCTATTCATTGAAAAAAGTATCTTTCCTCCTCAACACGTGCAAGGCTCCCTCTCAAGCATTCTTTAGAAATTGTTCCATTGAGTATCATAATAATCCACATTATCCCAGCTAAAAGAGAAAACTGTCAAGAGATTGCTGACCTGTGCATGAACACGTCTCTTTCTTGCCAATGCAAGTCCAGATTGATTAAGATTTTGATTGTCTGAACCACCAAAAGAATCCTTCCTTGGGATTAAATGACACGACGGAGATTTTGAATCAGTTTTTCTGTTTTGTGAACCTCCTGGACTCAAAAGGTACAAGCCCTGTGCAGTAGCGGTTCTAGAGACCGTAGAACCACCATGCTTATCAATTAAAGATGGCCATACTGTTTTAGAAGCAGGTTCATTGACAAGCATCCTCATTTTGGTTGAGTATCTATCCCGTCTTCGGTACATCTCTATTCGTCGTCTCTCCACCGCATGTATATCTTCTTTGATATATTGAAGGTCGGATAGTACCTGACAAAAAAATGGAAACGGAACAGTTGAAATTTATCATTTACTTTTCTTTACAAAGTTGAAGACACAATATCATCCAATTACACTGCTGCAAAATGATATTACACTTGCTGAGATTCACAAAAGAACGTAGAAAGGATCTTTAGCATTATAAATGTGACAAACAATAAGTACCTCATCTTATGAATGCACAAGCACAAATTTTACTCATCAAGAAGCTCAAAATAAAAATCACGTAAAATCTACGAATCATTCTTTGAGTTTGTGCTTGTACTTAAAAAAAATATCTATGTGGTCAAATTACATCAAGATATGAGATGGTATATTTAAAGAAGCTCTAAGGAGATTAAATTGATACATACTGTTCAACAGTGAGTTCCACACAGAAATATAATCAACGTGTAAATGTGAATAAGTCGTAACAAAAAGAATCAAGCTCAAGAACCTCATTGAGCTCATCCAGTTTTTTCTTTTTCAAATACTGCAGAAAGTCGAGCAGAATTTGCAGATTTGTCTCAGCTTCTTCTTGCTCCATTTTACTTTTCTTCTCTGCAAGAAGTAACAAAAGGCTCTCCAGCTCTTTAACTGATGCTTCACATCCCTGTGAATAAACCATAATGAAGTTACAACCATACAGAAGTATCTACGAATGAATGGTAGGTATTAAACATCATAGAGATTATTTTTCAAAAATGAAACAAGAAAATAAACATTAGATAATGTTGACCAAAATGAAAAAGATGATGATAATCCAAATCACCGTACAGTTATTCAGTATCTTCCGCTAACTTCCATCTTCAAAAATTGCAAATCTATTTTTTGACCATCATTTATCGTGACAGTTTTATATTAGAGATGGAATAGCCAAGTAGTGGGGGCCAATTTCTCAGTTATGGAGACGGATAAATAACAACTCACATACACATCCAACAACAATTTTTGATTGATGGGCATGGTCTGTGTCTCTGTTATGCCTACCACAAGATGGTAAATATAGCATCTATGCTTCTCGAGCGTCAAATTTTTGTCCATGCATATCATTATGCCTCAAATTGGAAAAATGCTTTTAATAAATTCGTGAATCAGCTAGTGTTCTGTCAAGTAATTGTTTCAAAGTGACATATAACTGACCTGCTCTAAGGCCCGACGAAGTTGTTCCAAAGGACTGGCGGTCTTGGCTATTTGACGAGCAGAAGTTTTCATCAACAACTGTAAAAAAAGGAGACACAGCACATAGCGCACCACGAGCACAATTCAAGATCAGACACACCCAGGCAAAACAAGCATCTTTCGAACCTTAAACTCCACTCATATATTTCAACAAATATGTGAGAAGAGAAGACAGCTCCAGGTGACATAATTTATTTTCCACACCATTACCGATTCACTGTCTATTGTTTCGCTTCTGTTTCCTCGGATATAACGTAAGAACATAATCTTTGTCTATTTCAAAAGAATATAATAATCGTTGTCCCAACACCAACTCCGTGTGATAAAAGAAATCAAATAAGAATGTTCCCATTTAAGATGCACAAACAAACAAACATGATCGACACGCTCCTTCCAGTTGTACATTTTGCGACTCGCAAAACAAAAGATACAAATACCTAACAAGTCTCTAAATTGTAAATCACATAGCATCACTTACTTAAACAGAGCTTTCTAAAACCCCAAATTACTATCAAAAGTAAAAACAGGATCATAATACACAGTCAAATTATAAGGGAAAAAAAACCTTGCTAAGGAGGAAATTGGGGTAGAGTTGGTTGGCGGTGAGAAAATGAGAGCAGCAAGGGCAATCACTCTTATTCTGAAGATGAGTCACAATACACGTGTAGCAGAAACTATGTCCGCACGCCGTCAAAAAAGCATCCTTAATAATCTGCATACATATCGGGCACAAAACATCTTTATCGAACTCGTCAACCGCCCGTTCCTCCGAGGGAGGTATCTCCGGTGTAGACTGAGCCGGCGGCGCATCGGCGGAGGAAGTTACCGGCTCGGACTTAACCGTTGGCACCAGCGCACCGACTGAAGTACTTCCGCCTCCCATTCACTTGATTTCGTCACCGCTATCTGCAGGAGTTAACGGTGCAGAGCAGAATCCAGTTGGCATAAATAGGTGTTTTCACGTCGGGGTGGAGGAGGAGGAGGAGGAAAGAAGGGAACGGTGAGTGTCTGTATTGTGGAGAGAAAAGGGAAGATTTGAGAATTCTATGGGCATAAACAGACCACGTTACGCGGGCGCTTTGGATTCGTATACACAGTTACAACTGACCTCTGAGTCAATAATATTAATATTATTACCTTTTCTATATATAATATATATATATATAGTCTTAATTAAAATATCTCAAGCTCGACTCACTCTATTACATTGAAAATAACCTCTCGTTACAAATAATATGATCCAACGAACTAATGTTTGAAACATGCCCTTCACTATGTGCACTGATATAAAATAAATTTAATGTGACAAATGTCGGTAACAAATCATTTTGGATGTATTTTGAAAGATGAATATGAAATCTATAAATTTCGATTAATTTTATTTTTAAAATAAATATTAAATTCATATTTTATTTATTTGTGTCATCTATAAAAAAATATTATTTTCTTTGAAAATATGGACGGTATTGATCTGTCTTGTGAATAAATATTTATGAGACTGTATTATATTAATGGCATAAAACAGTCTATCAGGTAAGATAATATTGGTAAAAAAAACTATATGCCATTTTGGTGCAATGGTTATTCTCCAACGGAACTGCTATTTTCGCTCTGCTGCCCATTTGGCACTGAGCTCTATTTTTTTAATTATAAATATTAATATTAAAAATTATAAATATTATTTATATAATAATATATTATTATTTTAATAATTAGAAATCTTTAAATAATAATATATGTAAAATAATAAAATAAATCGAATAAAAAAGAATATTCTAAATCAAATTTCCATGGAGAAAATTTGGAATATGAAAACTTCTCCACAAGTTTTGTAATATATATAAATAATAAAGACAAAAACTTGTGTGAGACAGTTTCACGGATTGTATTTTGTGAGACAGATCTCTTATTTGGGTCATCCATGAAAAAGTATCACTTTTTATGTTAAGAGTATTACTTTTTATTTTGAATATCGGTAAGGTTTACCCGTCTCACAGATAAAGATTCGTGAGATTGTCTCACAAGAGACATACTCTTGTTTAAATCTGATCTATATTTACCAAGAAAATTAATAATTTTGATATAAAAATTAATATTTTTTACGAGTTAAGTCAAATAAAAAATCAACCACACAAAAATATTTTGAAAAAAAAATAAAAATTGTCACAATGACATGTCGTGAATATTTATTTTAATGTTGGTAGATGATAACCAAGTTCAGATATGGCACGAGTCAAATTCCACACCTCTAATTATATCTTATTTTAATTCCTTACATGCAATTTGCTCCATTCCTAGTCACCACTCATTAATGTTTAAGGTGTCGCGGTCGCGGACGAAGACTTGGAAGATGTATTTTATTCCATTAATTTCATCTATATCATGTTTTAAAATGTAATTTATAATTAACCACATATCAATTGTTTAAACACATGATATTATAATAACATCATTAATTGTGCATAATATAAACTTCAGTGATTAAATTATATATGTATTTAAATCCATCGATATTCTGATTATTCGTTATTCAATGTAAGAGTATATATATCTCTTGTCAGATGGTCAATCTTACCGATATTCACAAAAAAACAGTACTCTTAGTATAAAAAATAATATTTTTTTATGGATAACCCAAATAAGATATCCGTCTCAGAAAATACGACATGTGAGATCACTTTTGCTTCAATTGTAATGTAAATCAAGTAATATATAGTTTTGATATGTTGAATATATATATATATATATATATATATATATAATATTTATATAATCATCGATTAAATGATATTCATTTATTGGACGTGATATTGATTAAAAAGATATGACGCTAAGTAATTAAGGAGATCAGGTGAGTTGGAGCAATCGTGGCTAGTTGGTAACCACATTACTATGCACCATAAGTGGCTGCTACGTATCATAAAATAAAATATAAATTATGAAATGAAAATTGAATTTTTTTAATATAATAATTGCCTATATATTATTATATTTATATTTGGTTTATTGGATGCTCGCATAAAATAAAAGATTATGAAATTCAATAGTGACCTGATTTATTTATATATAGTATATATTTAAGATAGTACAATATTGCAATAACGTGACTGTATGCATCTACCAATTTCAATTTTCTCATTTATTTTGATGTTTATTTGGTGGTGTGGGTATTCTAGGGTTTTTATTAAAATTAATTTAAATTTAAAATTTTTTTTCAAAAATAATTGAAAAAAAAAAATCATTTCAAAACTACTGCAATCCGCGCTTACGGAGCGCGGACGCTGCACACGTGGATCAGCGTCCGCGTTCTGTAAGCACGGACGATGGTCTATGTCAGCAGCAGATAATATTAGCGACGGAAAATATATATAAACCGTCGCAATTGAGCGATGGTTTTTACAACCGTCGCTAAATCGTCGCTAATAGTTCCGACAGTTTATAAACCGCTGCTGCAATGGAATCCGCGACGGCTTAAAAACTGTCGCTAAGTTAGCGACGGTTTAAATGCATCAGAAACCGTCGCTAAATGCACATAATTTTAAAAGAGAATTTGCACGGTGCGAAAAGCTATTTTTGTCGCAGTGAAGACAGAAGAAAAAAAAGACAAGAAATTCATCAAGAAATAGGGGTGTTCATCGGTCGTTTTTTTTTATTTCTGTCTTAAAAATATATGATCCGATATCCGAATCATTTTTCTTCATATCAGTTCGGTTTTCTATCAAAACGGTTCGGTTAGTTGGGTCGGTTAATTCGATTTTGATATAATTATTTAAATTAATAATATAAATATATTTTAAAATATAATATGTTAACTTTCTACATGTTTTCTTAGTAAAATCTTTAAATATAAGGTCTAAACTAATTAAGACTAGTTTTAATTATAATCTCATTATAATCCCGATCGACGATCCAATTATAATTAAAACTAGTTTTAATTAATTTAGACCTTATATTTAAAGATTTTACTAAGAAAACATGTAGAAAGTTAACATATTATATTTTACAATATATTTATTATTAATTTAAATAATTATATCAAAATCGAATTAACCGACCCAACTAATCGAACTGTTTTGGTAGAAAACCGAACCGATATGAAGAAAAATGATTCGGATATCGGATCATATATTTTTAAAACCGAAATAAAAAAAAAACCGACCGATGAACACCCCAATTTCTTGTCTTTTTTTTCCTCTGTCTTCACTGCGACAAAAATAGCTTTTCGCACCGTGCAAATTCTCTTTTAAAATTATGTGCATTTAGCGACGGTTTGGGATGCATTTAGCGACGGTTTTAACCGTCGCTAACTTAGCGGCGGTTGTTTAAACCGTCGCGGATTCCATTACAGCGGCGTTTATAAACCGTCACAACTATTAGCGACGGTTGTAAAAACCGTCGCAATATAGCGCGGTTTATATATATTTTCCGTCGCTAATATTATCATGGAGCGCGGACGCTGATCCACGTGTGCAGCGTCCGCGCTCCGTAAGCGCGGATTGCAGTAGTTTTGAAATGGTTTTTTTTTTTCAATTAGTTTTGAAAAAAAATTTTAAATTTAAATTAATTTTAATAAAAACCCGGGTATTCTGTAGATGTGTATTTAGCATTTAATATATTGATAAAATCTGTCGGATAATTGATTTTTTTGTTAAACAATCGTGAAAATATTTAATAAAATTGTCGAAAATTTTATGAATTTTATTATGGTCATCTAATCTCCTCTATTAAAATTTCATGCAGATAATTATTATATTTTAAAAAATTAAAATAAAATAAAATAAAATTTATGTTTAAAAGAAAAATAGGACTGGTATCTATATATTATTTTTTGCTTATTTTTAATAAAAACTAGTTAATCTGCACACACGATGTGTACATTTTTTTTATCATTATCGATGAACTAAAATGAAATTTGACAGATTATGAAAGGACTAAATTGATATTTGAATTATCGAAAAAAAATATATAAATAAAAGTGTGTGCTGATTTTTAAAAACAAAAACAAAAAAACTATAATATTAGTATCATATAAGAGTAAAACTGAAAAAAAAAATTGATGTCCTTTCTGAGTAGTTACTATCCTCAACTTTATTAAAATAGTATAAATATAGATATATTTTTTTTATTTTTGTTTTTGTATGGCCGCGCGTGTTTAGCTTTCAATCCCAAAACATGATTTTTTTTTCAAAAAAAAAAAGTGTCAAATATAAGGCTTGAAAGGTAAATACGTGCTTATTTGTGCTTGGAAGATGTAGATATTATTGATCCGATTTTTTCGTATTTTGTTTGGTTTTCATAATTAGCAAAATTAATAAAAAATTAAAACTGAAAACAAATAAAAGACACATGCAATTTTAACGTAATTCAATCCAACGTGCTTATATCTACATATCATGCACATATATCAAGTAAATGTATTAAAATTCAAAAGTCACACTCAAGGACTTTAACACTTTAAAAAAACCCTCTCTTTCTTGGGTCTCGTTTATGATAAATATATTTAATAGACTCCAGAATGGATCATCTTCAAGATCCGTCAACTCAAATTCCATTCGAAACTGTTTATTTCCTCTTTCGAAAACGTCATATTTCTCTCTGTATAAATGAATCACGAGACTTTGAATGCGTGTATATCACCAGCAATTAAAAATCTTGAAATCAGCATGAATACAACGATTTTGACATAACCTTGTTGCAACAATGTCACAAAACACAACGAGCAGTAGGAGTTTTCTTCTTAATTCCAAGTCATGCGACCAACTGATGCTTTCACAACTTAATACATGTTATATGCAAGATATATTGCTCTCTTTCGATAACTCGTCTTCTTCTCCCGAATGATGTATAAATGAATGCAGTGCATAAAAGCAATAATCAACTATGAAAGATTTGATAATAAAAATCAAATCGGTCTCCGACAACCACAGTCCACATATGGCCATGCTCTATAATCTTCAAAATGAACGTGAATATCCAATATATAGATCATTTTATCATATCCAACATATACTTAATCTTTCTAGATTTTACATCATATTTTTCAAGATAAAATATATCTTTCCAAACTCGCATCTTTTCATATATTTAAGGTAATATTGTTCGACATCTTCGTCATATCTTCAACAAATCGCAAAACATATTCATTTTTTTTTCCATTTATCTCCATATCTTTAATATCTCAAATCAATATTCTTAATTTTTTTTTTGACAAAATAAATCACAAAATTTAAGACAACAAAAATACAATCTAACAAAAATATAATCTAACATAAATGATTTATGAGCTACACACAAAAGTTGAAACATGATCATCTGATTCATTTTGAAAAAGATTCAAACAGTCATTAGTAATAACTAATAAGTTTAAGTTCATGTTAATTTTGAATAGATGGGAAGTTGATGTGCGCATTTTTTTTCGAGGATGTCTCAGGTGAGATCGTCTCACGGATCTTAATCCGTGAGACGGGTCAACTCTACCCATATTCACAATAAAAAGTAATACTCTTAGCATAAAAAGTAATACTTTTTCATGGATGACCCAAATAAGAGATCTGTCTCACAAATATGACCCGTGAGACCGTCTCACACAAGTTTTTGTCTTTTTTTTCATACCTAGCTGTAGCTACATTTATTTTACACTGATAAAATAAACAAATGGTTGAGCTAATTATATTATCTTCATATTTACTTGAAAAGAAAATTTAAGTCTCCTATATTGAAAATACGTAGTATTTTCGTAGAATGTTCGTTTGTAAATATCTCGTGGAACATCAAAAGAATATTTCGTAAAAAGTCTGTGATGTGCGTAGCAAATGCATGTTTTTAGAAAGGCTTAAACGTGATTGTATGATTTAAAATATTTTTAAATCAATTCATCAAATATATTATAATTTGGATTAGATCACGTTAGCGTACCATGCTTGGGTCTGTTGCAATTTATTAGGCGCACGTTGGAGGATGATATATCTCTATCCAATGTGGGCCAATTCGGTATGGGCTTAGCTTTTAAATGGCACTCAACTAGAGGGAGACGGGTTTTTCGAAGTATTAGTGGGCCTACACTTCTTCGACAAATTCGAAACAACATAAGTTAAAAGAAAATTCCGAGGGGGGACCTGAGATTCTCATGGTGCTGGGACACACAAGGGTCTATTTCTGTTTATCCACAAACTAATGGGACCGTTACAAAAATATGATTTTTCTTTGAGTATGAGCGGAAAACTGGTTAAATCTCAAGCACACATGGCAATTTTCCCCCGGGCCTCCCTCTGCAGGGAAATCCCGGAACAGAGCGAGTGCAAGAAACTGTAGATATCTTCAAACTCGTCTCGATAATAATAATATTAATAATAACGATAGTAATAATAGATTCAGTTTCTTCAAACCGGCCTGCCTTGTTATTATTTTTGAAAAGAAGACGAGGACGGAGATTTTATCCCGATTCGAAAATTACTCGAACCCTGAAAATAGAGATTAGGACGGCATGGAATGGGGTGAGATTGTGAGAAACCCGCCCTCATCCCGTCGCGCTTGCCATCCGACACACACACACACCATATTTTCATATCTCGTGAAGGAGATTGCATTGATGGTAACTTTCCAGCAGGTTACACGTTGACCGGTGGCTATCTGCATGTCTCCATGCAATCCGTGGGCTTGTTGGCCTTTTTCCATCTCCATGACTTCAGGAGAAAGGGCTCACTAGTTTTCTTTTCTTAAAGGTCCGATTTTTGAAATGAAATGTAAGTTGATATTTGTTTTAGATGTATTTGAACAATATAAAAAGTTAATGTAGGATCTTTATCAAAAAATGATTTGCCACCTGCGAACCAACTATTTTGCTCCCACTCACAAGCCACAAGTAATCACCGTCAACCCTTCACGATTAAAATACTCAAAATTTCACAAAGCTTAAGTAATCGTTCACGGTTCATCAGTAAAAATCTGCCCCCATAATATTTCCAATATAATCCTAAACCAGCATTTGCAGAACAATTTTTTTTTTTTAATAAAAAGACAACAGTACGTACTCAAATGGAAGAATCTGCCCAAGAGGCTTTATTTGAAGGAAACAAGTCGATTTCACCGAGTCATTCATTCCACGAATACAACTTGGAGTTAACGAGTTACCTGAGCTCTATCCTGAAATGGGTTTTTCTTGATTATTCTAGTATGTGGAGAACTGGGATTTCTTGGTCCATATTTTTTATACTAAATATTGCTGTTCCAATTGTCTCCCACTTTATATTTTTTTGTCCGGACTGTGATGTGATCCACCAGAGGCCTTATAATGTAATCGTTCAGTCTTCACTTTCGCTATTTGCTGCACTTTCTTTCATCTGTCTAACTTCTTTCGGGCGTAAATATGGGCTTCGGAGGTTTCTGTTTCTCGATAAACTGCGTGATGAAAGCGAGAAGGTTCGACAGGGATATGCGCTGCAGCTTCGAGTACGTTTCTGCATTTTCATTGTATAGTCTAGTCTTGAATAAAAACATGATTCGTGGTAGCTAGATGAAGATCGTTCTCCAATTCTAAGTCTACTTGTTGACACAGAGATCAATGAAGCTGCTTTCAGCGTTTGTTCTCCCCTGTTTCCTTGCCAACTGCATGTACCAGATATGGTGGTTCGCCTCCGGAGGAAACAAAATCCCCTACCCATGCAACACGATTCCGTTCAAAATCATCGGATGCATGCTACTGCTGTGCTCGTGGCTCTATCGTACCTTGATATGTTTCCTCGTCTGTGTACTCTTCCGCCTTACGTGTTACCTTCAAATACTAAGGTTAGAGGACTTTGCTAAAGTCTTTGAACACGAATCTGATGTTGTTTCAATCTTGATCGAACATCTTAGGATCAGAAGAAATCTTCGGATCATAAGCCATCGGTTTAGAGTCTTCATTTTGTCGACATTAATCTTAGTAACAATAAGCCAGTTTGTTTCCTTGCTCGTTACAACTGAACCGAGCTCCAGAGTCAACATCCTAACAGCTGGAGAACTCACGGTAATCCCTCATCGCCACCTGTTTAATCTATTTCACGTGACATTCAAGAAAAATTTAATAAAGTTCTCGACTTGTTCTGTTTCTGTCATACAGTTGTGTTCCTTAACTCTGGTAACGGGGCTTCTGATCTGCTTGCGAAGTGCAGCAAAGATAACACATAGAGCACAGGCGGTTACATCTCTGGCGGCTAAATGGCATGTCTGTGCCACAATCGACCCGTTAGATGCTCTAACTGATGACATCCCAACGACTCAGATTGTTTCAGCTGAAGTGGCACACTATCCGATCA
This sequence comes from Primulina eburnea, assembly GCF_022965805.1. Taxonomy (NCBI): domain Eukaryota; kingdom Viridiplantae; phylum Streptophyta; class Magnoliopsida; order Lamiales; family Gesneriaceae; genus Primulina; species Primulina eburnea. The sequence continues at coordinate 41,295,149 of NC_133104.1, read as the reverse complement.
CTACTGCCAACTGGCCGGATTCCGATAATGAAGTAGGAGATGGAGATAGCGTGTTGGACAACACAAACTTGGTGCCTATTTTTGCACACACTGTATCTTACCAGAAAAGGCAAGCACTAGGTAAGTAACTGCTAAACTTGTTGAAGTCAGCATTCAAAGAGAACGTATGTCTAACGGGCTATTTGTGTTTCAGTGACATATTTCAAGCACAACACAGCTGGAATTACCTTGTGCGGCTTTATGCTAGACAGGACGTTGTTACACACGATATTCGCGATCCAGCTTTCTCTTACATTGTGGATATTGAACAAGACGATCGGGATTTCTTGAGTGTGTTGTATAATTAACATAAGAGAATGTTTTGTGTTGTAAGCATCAAATATGTATAGTTTTCACATTTTAGGTGTGATTAGTGTTATACAGAGAGATGATGATGATTTTTTTATGTCTTGAAAAATCTGGGATTTGGTTTCAAGATATCTTTCAAATTAAGTCTCTATACATAATCATAGGAGACGATTCTACACCAGTTTTGGAATGTGCAGAAATGTTGCGGCTTGTTTTGAAGAAGAAATACTCATTTGGTTCTTGGTGAGTCCACAATAATCATTGAATAAACCATTTGCATGTGATTAAAATTTGTTTATCCTAAGATTAGTGTTGCAAGCAAATACTTCAATGAAATCACACGCGAGTACATTTTACGTTTATTGTATAGCTATTACACGTGCTCCAATTATTGTATTCTTCTTCATTTTTAATGTCATTCGAATGATCTTTAAGTATCCTCAATCTTTAGACAAATACTTGTGGCACAAGTCTATTTGACGTCAAACTTTAGCTGGATTGGTGCTTACAAGATTCAATGACCCGGATATGGACCTAATCGAGCTCAAAATCTACCATTAATCTAGCTCAAGCTCAATTTGTTGCAAGTAAGAGATCAAGCAAGAAGTTTGTGAAATGTTGGTGGCACTAGGGTTGTAAACGAACTCAGACAAATATTTTTTTGTATTTAAAGTTATCGAAATCTAACACGTTCAAATATCTTTTAACACTTATTTTTCTGTTCGCGAATCTTGATATTTTATGGATATAATGTTATTTTATATTTTCGACCTTTAGTTCCCGAGTGTTAACGTTCAAGTAGTATGAATGGCTCAAGAATACGTTTCAACATTTTGAATCGAATTCAAGCCATAAAATTTAAAATTTTCAGATTTCAAATTAAACTCAGATTTACTTACTTCAAATCGAATTCAAATATTAAATTTTATTAAGTTTCGACTCAATTCAATTCGTTCACATCCCATCCCAAGTAACAGTACACCTTCCACAGAACCCAACCGTTTGTACACCATAGACCAACCACCGAATAGATTTTCCTCTACTTTTCCCAGAAACATTTAGTAACGCAACAGTTTGTTGATATAATTTTCACTTTATTTACGATTCATTTAAAAGATAACACCATGCAAATAATTAGGGACAAGGCCAGTACAGCCTTAACTACTCCTGTACAATGACTGACAAACAAAGATAAATTACAGAAACCAAACTGGCATAATACATAGTTACCTATCTGCTCAGGAAAGAACTCGTTTCCTCGAGTACACCTCTACGATACAATGTACGTATATATATATATATATATATATATATATATATATATATAATATATATATAGTACATGGACACTTTTACAAGAACTTGCTCTTCTTCATGCAGGAAGGAATACACAGCGGTTGGTGGGATTCTTCCTTCCACCACCAGGTGATTCTAATATTCACTCGGGGTGTAGATTGAGTAAAGAAGTGGTGCTTCTATACAGGGATCGCCTCGCCATTTTGTCTTTCTTCGCATGTTAATACAAGGCCTTCGATGTAGGTTGGGAGAAGGAAACAGAGCCAGCGGCAGCCTGTTGAGATAGGCTCGGTAGGTGGAACGATCATGAGCACGTTGTCGTGGCGTCTAACAACCCCCATTACACTTACAGTACTTCCTTCTTTGATACAGCTGCAAAGAAAATTAAAACGACAATGTTAGATACACGTTTTACAAGGTTATGAACTCAAGATTCTAAGACGTGCTTTTGAATAATTGTTAAACATATATAAAAGTACTGATTGGTAATCTCTCATGAGCTTGAATCTTAGAGAAAAAAGTTTTTTTAACATCGTGTCAGAATAGGAGATCACAAGTTTTGAAGCTACCTAAGCATCGCCTTAAATAATTAATCAAGTTAGACCAGGGTTGTACCTTTTGGGCCTTGGTTACTCAAATGTAGGAAACATGGACTTGTACATGCACACTTCTATAATAAACTGGACATATAATCCCCGATTTCCATTTAAAATGTGAGCGGTGCGTTACTATTTAAAATCATTATTAGATCCATCGCCTTTCATGGTTTTGAACATGTGAGAAAAAGTAATTTCTAACAATACTCGGATGAAACTACAGTATTCAGTAGTACCAAAATATAGTATCATCTCCAGGTAAGGATATGCTGATTCAAGTTAGGTTTCAGTTTCCAGCCCATACATAGAAGAAGAATATTTTACTAGTATCTTCGGAGTGTAAAATGTCTAATATCAAAGGGTAACTGGAAATTGAATAGAGAGGACGTTATAGAAGCAGAAATAGAAATCAGATGTAATGTGCTGCTCCGGCATATATATAAATGCTAACATGCACACAAAATTTATTACCCTTCTTTAAGGCGCAGTACATGGTCATCACTTGACAAACCTCTGTCAGAAAGCCAGTGCAGAAAGTTCGGAGACAAATCTTTGTTATCTTTGGTTACATCGACGACTGTAGCTGGTTTGACAAAAGGCGCAACCTTAGCACCGTAACCTGCTTTTACTAGAGCTCTTAACCCTGATTGGAAGTCTGATATATAAAAATCTGCCACATATTTCTGTGATTGGCACAAAACGCGCAGAATCACAAAGCTGAAAGATTGTTCGTAGTCAACAATACAAAAGCTCACACATTCAAATTCCACATACAAGTATTTATTTTGTTATAGAAAGCTCCATATACAAGTATACTCTAAATATATCCAATAAAAGTTAAAATGTCGACATGTCATGGAAAATGCAATCATTCATAGTTTCACTCTGTATTACTTTTAAATTTATAATATAACTTGACATCTGACCTCTGAATGACTGCATCTCCAAGAGAAGAAACGCTGTTTAGGGTTCCCCGGTTTTGCACCACAGCCTCTGTATTCATATAATTCCGAGGAAGCATACACACATCTTGGTATCTTCTGGAATGAAGTTTCAAGAGGTACACTACCACAAGTTACAACCTGCGCGTATAATCATGGAAAATCACCTAGTTGGGTTGAGTAACACAAAATGCAAAAGCAATTATAGGCGACAAACTAAAAAATAACTTTTTCTACAACATATAATGACTGGAAGAGCCAAAACACAAATTGAAACTGGTGCTATCCCAAAGAACAGTAATTGTTTTCCGTATGAAGAATTGCTTATATACAGTGTTTTAAAAGACACCGCCTCGCCCCCATTTTTAGAAAGACGATGTAACTGGGGCGCTGTTAAAAAATAGACCGCCTAAGCCGTCTAGTCGCCTAATTTAATAATTATATTTTTAAAACAAAAAGATTCTTATGCATATTTTCAATCAATTTGTAATAGATAAAGATGAATAATATGTCATTGAATTTGAGTCCGATACTGTTGAATTATTGGATAAATATGGAAATGAACAAAAAAAATTTAAATATTTATGTAAAAAAGAAAAATCGCCTAGTAACCGACCATGTGGCCGCCTATGAGCCTAGACGCCAGGTGGTGGGTGGCCGCAAACTTAACGCCGCCCGCTTTTTAGAACACTGCTTATAAGTAACCTTTTTCTCACAAGGAATGTTCTCTTGCTGATTTGTTTCAAACCTTTATGAATTTTATTAGTTTTGAATCTTGGTTACTACTGTATCTGTGTATCATAATCCAAGTGATGTCCAAAAACATGAACCCCAATGTATGTGACCCACTTCAAAATATAAATAATTGCCAGTAAACGAAGTATTAAAGAAAACGGACAAATGAAAAGAAAAGGTTGAATCTTGGTTACCAAGGATCCTAATGTTAAGTGATACCTGAAAAATGAACTCGAAATCGTGTAACAGGATTCAAAATAAAATAACTGCCAACGAATCAGAAAAGAGAAAGGCTGGATGGGAAAATTATGGTAATGGTGGTAACGTGCTACTGTAGATGATGGACACCTAAATACTGGCTAACGGGTACTGGATCACAAGAAGATCTTTGCACTCTTCAACTTTAAAATTTACCAGTTTATTAACAACCACATAATTGTCTGCGCGGAGTGCCAGATGGCATGGGTATATTTAGTAATTATATTACAAGAAAGCCCATTGCTGTAATCACTCCTGGTCTCTTTAGTGTGGATCTTTTGTTCCTTCTTCGTGCTTTATCATTATTTAACTAATATCTTGTATTTCGATTTTTTAGGTCATATAAATAAAATAGACACACACAACAATGTGTACGCAGTATTATTAATAGGTGTCATTAAATCACCGACGACAAAAACCGATGCCACCTACATTGGATAAGTCAGTATTTGGGCTGATATGTTTCCATTCCTCTAAAGTTTAAAGATAGCTGTACTTATTGATTTGGAAATTAAAAATTCAAATTACACCAGGATATTATCCAGCATACCTCTGTCGTGCATCGACTTTCTTTTACAAATATTGGAAAGACTTCAATCTTTTAAAATTCCACATACTTAACATTGATGAGACAGAAGACTTAGAGAGATCTCCTGGAATTTAATGCAATGCATGTCAAACTAACATCATTAGGAAAAATGAGGTATCACATGCTAATGAATGGTGAAGGTATTCAGGAAGAAAGTATGTGACATGAACTAGACAATCTTAATGAGTATATTCGGCACCAAAATATTTCGCCATGTGGAGAAAGTGTTCAAATAACGTTGAAGACAACTAACGACCAAAATGATTATACGCATTAATCAATCCATTTGTTCATCGTCATCATGCGACAAAAATTGACTATTGCTTTTGCATATTACTATTTTATTTATTAATGCAATCGGCCACTAGAACCAAAACAAATGAATTCTGATTTGCAGGTCTAGAGTGGTAATCGAAAATGCATAAAGATTTCAATAACCTTAGCAGCAAGTACAAGATCGAACCAGATTTTCAAGAATTCAAAGAAATCAGAAGCTGTCCCTTCCTTTCATGTTACATAGAATCATATTGAAATCAGCATTATAAAGGTAATAACTCTCCTCCCCTTTACTACAAAAGAAGTCATGTCCTTGTACCATTTCGAGTTTTCAACTGAATAATACATTGTTTGTATGGCCGAAAAGTGAACGTTTTTTACTTATCGAAGTGGATGACTTCAAGATAGAATTATGATTCAATTTAATATGGATGGACCAGTATACTCGCTAATTGAATATTACACAACATCCAGGATGTTGAACAAATGATGTAAAGAACTGATTTCAAGAAATTTCAAAATGGTCCACAAATAAAGTTCCTTCCGCATTTAGATTCAGACTATGCACCAACTTAAACATCTCAAAAAATATCCATTAATCTCAGCTGCTTAAAGATAATAACAAACAATTTATACCAGAAAAAATCATGAAAATATCACAAAAACTGTAAAAGTTTGGTGTAAAAAAATTACCCCAGTGACCTTGACGTACTGTCCATCGATGGCGCCCCTCAGCTCAGCATCAGGATACTTCCTTAAAAACTGTAAAACCCCATATTTTTTATACGCGAAATTCCAAATTATAATAATCAAGGCAGCCACTAAAGCGGCAATCACAGCCACCAAAACCACCGCCTTCTTCACCGACGCCAGGAGAAAAGCTCCAACCACCAGCCCCATAACAACCACCACCAAGGATACCCACAATACAACCCTCGAAAACCTGTAACCTAGCTTCACCTCCTCCCCCAAGCTAGTAACAGCGGAACCGTACATGTTTTTATTGAACGAACTCGGTGCTGAAGGCGCGTCGAGCTGGCCAGAGCGGCGATTGGAGTTGGAAGAGCCCAACGGGCCCGATGTGATGAGGCCCGTGGGCTGAATAGGCGTCAGAGGACCCGAGAATGAGGAGGAAGATGACTTCTTATTCATCTGCCCGGAGTTGGACAGCTTCGGCGGCATGGGGCCGGAATTTGGCCCGGATCTGGCAGATCCACTGTTATGCTGAGAAGATGACGGAGGACGGGACGGAAGCTTCGGCGGACCCGTCGGAGTGTGCGGGTGATCTCCAACGCCATACATTTTACCAAGCTCGCCGGATTTCTTCACGTCACCACCGGTGTATGGGACGGCGCGTGAAGCCATAGTCGGCTGCCGTTCCTTGGACTGCTGCTCCGGCCGACCCGAAACAAACAAGCCATTGCTTAACTGGTGAGAGCCGGTTCGAGTACCCATTTGAAGCTTCTACAGCGAGAATGAATTGGGTAGCTTTGTGGGTCGCAGGAACAAGACAGAAGCTTTTAGTGGGAGTGAAGTGTTTTTGAGGGAGAAGGTGATGGAGGTGCGGGTGAAATGACAAGAAAGGGACTGGGGGCTGGGGTTCAAATGACATCTATGCCCTTTGTCTGTGTGTTTGGGGAACAGTTTGGTTTACTGTTAGGATTCTTAAAAATAGACCTAATTTCGGTAGTCTGTGATAATACTCAATCTAATCTCCTTCTTTCAGTCATATTTCAATGTTCCAACAGATTCTTGCTCGCGTGTGAAATGACACGAATATAAATTAAAGTGGGTCTCATGGTAGGCGATATCACGGATCTTAATTTGTGAGACGGATCAACCTTCCTCATATTCATAATAAAAATTGATACACTTAGTATAAAAAATAATATTTTTCATAGATAACCCAAATATGTGAGACCGTCTCACACAAACTTTCCTATAAATTATAGTATCACCGTTTTGAGCTTTAAACAAATTTTGATTGTCATAATAAATATGAATTTTTATATCAAAATATTATTTTTGATTGTAAATATTAAATCAAATCAAACGATTTCATGAATATGAAACTCGTGAGAAATAAATTTTCTCTTAAATAAACGTCATACTTGTTATATTAATCCATAAAACCTTGTTAAATTGATACTTTAATATGTCAAGTATTTAAAGGAACATATATATGTGATTCATTAAAATATTTGTAAAGTAGATTACCTGAATGGTTTGTTTTGAATTTTCTTTAAAATAAGGCATTGATTATTAAGACAGAGATTTAAATAAATACAATATCTAAACGTGGTTATGGTGCTAACCTGAACATCTCTATCATTAATAACTTGTTTTGTACTCTAAAATCTAATTGCAATCTTAATCCTGATGTAGATTTACGATTTCACCCCTATTGAAATTAATTTTCTTTTTGGAATTCTCTTGGAGTTTTTTTTGTTTTTTTTGTATGAACATGTTGACAACGACGTTGGGCTGTCTGTGTGGTAGGCCCAACTTTGAATTCAATTAGGCCCTAAAATTATTGATCTATTTCTTTGCCGATCGCACACCGTCTTAAATGTCTTCTCGTTGTTCGATTCGGTGAGTTTTATAAGTTTTTATAATTTGTTTATTATTTTTTTCAAACATTTTACTTACAAAAAATAAATTATTTTAATATATTTTTTGCACCAAAATATTTTATTTATGTCTTTCACATATTTGATATTATCTTGTCCATAAGTATTTAAATATCGTACATGTAGTCGATTATTTTAGCAGATTCCTTATTTTCAAGTGAGTAAAAACTTGTGTAAGACGGTCTCACGGATCGTATTCATGAGACGGATTTCTTATTTGGGTTATCCATGAAAAATTATTATTTTTTTATGCTAAAAGTATTATTTTTTATTGGTAATATTAATGAGTGAACCCGTCTCACAGATTAAGATCCGTTGTCTCAAATTCAAGCGTACGGCTTCAAATTTCAAATTTCAACTTTGAGATATGAAACTTTGATTTTGTGCGAGTATGGAATTATTCATTCAAATTGACCAATTGAAAACGATGGCCGATCAAAACATGGTAAATCTTTTTACGAGTTTCGGTCGACTCGAATTAATTTATAAAATTAAAAGTATATTATATAAAACAGCATGTGTTCTAAAAAAACTCACTCAAGCTTCGCTTATACGTGCTTAATCTTGAAGCTTTACAAAAATGCATCGCTTCAGAGAAAAACGGAAAAAACAATTAAACTGTAGTTTGATCGAATAAAACGTACTTAAGGCGTTTAATTAAGTGTATTTGAGCACAACTAAAAGCATTTATTTATTTTTTTAAAAAAATTATTTTGAAGGTATGCATTTTTATTTTAAAATAATAATTTGGGTTTATAATTTATATGTCTATTTTTAATTTTAATTATGATTAACCATGTCTGATAATGATTTGACAAATATTTAGCATTTTTTAATGTGATCTAGTTGCAAAAACAAATAAAGATTGTAATTTTGAGATTATTATGTTTTTATAAAGGCAAAACTTGTGTGAGACGGTCTCACGGGTCGTATTTGTGAGACGTATCTCTTATTTGGAAAAAGTATTGTTTTTTATGCTAAGAGTATTACTTTTAATTATGAATATCCGTAGGATTGACCCGTCTCACAGATTAAGATTCGTGTGACGGTCTCACATGAAACTCACTCTTTTATAAATATGAGAATTAATACATCAAACTTAAATTTATCATATTTATGTATTATTTTATCTATTTATTGGTTTGAGATAATTACAATTACATTAAAGATAAAAAAACGTTTTTTCAAGCTTAATTCTATGCTAATCTCGCTTAAACTTGAAAAACTTGGAGCTCGACATCCGCGTTTCGGAGCGGTTCACGCTTTTTAGAACCTTACATATATATATATATATATATATATATATATATATATATATATATATATATAAAGATTTATGAGATCGTCTCATAAGAGACATACTCAAATATATTTGCAGGAGAAATAGATAGAACCAGAGATATAATTCAGGAATGAGGTGTTGATGACCAACCCACTCAAATCCCGTCTCACCTCATTTCATTACCTTCCCTACTCCTGTTAATCTAAATAAATCATGGCAAAAACTCTCAGTATTTTGGAATCATATATTTTTCATTATCAAACATATTAAAATAATATATCATACACATTATTTATTTAATGGTAACTCTAATTTATTTCATATTATATTATGTAAATTTATACAAAATTCACTATAAATTATTTTTCATTAATACGATTATAAAAACATAACAAAAGTAAATAAAACATGCAGTTATTTTCTCCATATTTAGCGTATTATTTTTATTTAAAGTATAACACTTTAATTTTTATAATTTTGAATAGATAAAAAATGTAGATTATTATTCACTTCAGTGATAATTGAGTTGATGATGATTTTAAATAAATTAGACCACATTTTATTTTCATGTTCTCATAGTCTCACGGATTTTTCTGAATTAATTTATTTATAATAACAATTAATATTTTTTTGGATGATTAAAATTAGAGATCTAGCTTATTTTTTCCTCGTTTTATATAAAAACATTGTGTATATTTTTGCCAGAAATATTTTCTTATAAAATATTTAATTATAAAATAAAATTAGATTTGGTGGATCAGGAAAGCAGCCTTCTTTCCTCATCGTTCCTTCAACAAAAAGGACCGATACACAGAAGACCGAAGCTAGATTTAATGGCGGCCTCCAAGTTCCAAGCCCTGTGGAATCACCCCGCTGGCCCTAAAACGAGTCAGATTCTTTATCTTCTGCTATCTCTTTCCCCTAGCTGCACGTATTTGTTCTGTATGCTCTAGGTATCAAGATTTCATATATATCAAAATTTGAATGGTTTGATGAAATTGGTGTCATGGTAGGTTTGATACCTCAGATGGGTCCTTTTCAATCGTAAAATCACTGGAAACATAAATATTTTCATCACTGTACAGAATTGACCCTTTAAAAAAAAATAAAGAATCGATCTTTTCTTTTGGTCTCTTTATTGGTAAATGGCTTTACTGTCTCTGTTGACTTGTTTCAATCCTCAGTTTTATTGAGATTGGACGGAAACCTTTTTCCCATGTTTTTTTTACTTGGGCTTGTTTATTTTAGTGTAATTTGTTTGCACGACGATGCTGTTTTGGGAGGAAGTGTAAGGTAGCGAATTCTCAACCAGAATCATTGCTCACGCAGTATGTTAAACCATGTGGGAGTTTTTCAGATGTGCCAGTTTTTTTTTTTTTTTAATTTATCGTACTTTCGGTCTTATTTGTAGTGTATAAATGTGGTAAATCACTGCTGTTTTTTCTTATCTACATAAACTCCACTCACTTTAAAGGGATGGAGTTGCTTCTTCATAGATGGTAAACGGGTTCATTCTTTCCTCACATCCCTTTTGCTGGTATTCGACCAATCAATGAATAGCCACCTTTAGGTGTGTAGATAAGACATTTATTGATTAAGTATATTTGTTTCATCCACATTTGGTTTAAATTCTACGAAGAGTAGAGAGTTTTATATCATTATCTTATACATATACATGAATTTATCATCCATTATTACATATCCTTCATCATCTCATTATCAGAACTAAACTATGCATTAAAGTAAGTTAAATGTCCCACGATGGTTGAATTAAGTATTTGATAGTAGTATGTATGGATACAAACAATCTTCTCTCTTGATGTAACTTTTCTTTTGGGGTGGAGTTAGGTGCAAGTCACAAACTTAACATGGTGTCAGAACTCATATTCATGTTTATGTGTTGAACTGTCCTATGAGCTATCCGCTACTATTTTGTAAACTTCACGGTCTAGTGGATTATTTTTGTGTACGAGGGCTATGTGTTAGATGTACCACATCGGCTGGATTAAATCATTGGAATTTGTATATATGGATTTGGACAATCTCCCGCTCACTGACTTTGTTTGCTATTCATTATCTACAAAATTCAATTTAGTTTAGGCTTTACTTGATTTATTGTAATATGTTGCAGTTCATTTCTGGGCACCAACCTTCAAATGGGGCATTAGCATAGCCAATCTTGCTGACTCTACTAAACCACCGGAGAAGGTTTCGTATCCCCAGCAGATAGGTGAGTGATGATCAATCATGTCTTGCATTCATTACTCACTGTACTAGTTAAGATTCTTTGTTCCGCCTCTTCTAATATTATTCATTTTAGGCTCTTAACAAACCAAGTTGCTAACTCTTGTTTTGACTTTTGTGCAGCTGTTACAGCAACTGGACTTATCTGGTCACGTTATAGCACTGTTATTACCCCGGTAAGTCCAATTCTTGATATGACATGCCTCCTCTCTTTCTCTCTTTTATTCATGCCTACCCCTTTGTTTTTGATCCATCATGCATCGCTCTGTCTGTCATATTTTACAGTATAATCCCGTTTTCATTGTTTATTCGGAGATCGAGTGCTTATTTATACTATGTATCATGCTATATGTCCGAGCATTCTTTAGTTGTTTGTTCTGACATATGAGAGATTTCAAATCTGGACTGCAGAAGAACTGGAATCTGTTTAGTGTAAACGTTGTGATGGCGGGCACAGGCATTTACCAGCTTTCACGAAAGATAATGTAAGTTGGTTTCATGTGATTTCATATGATTAGCTTCGTGTTGTTTTGGATCATTTTTGTTGGCCTGTGTTTACAGGCACGATTATTCAAACAAGGAGCAGGCAGCCGTGGCCAAAGAATGATGACGAAAATGGTTGATTCACCTGATTCTTGTACCTCTGCAAGCTATTTCCAGGGCTGTTTATTTTTTTTGTTCTTAATTTTCTCATTTCATACATGTTTAATAATCGAGGCATTATGGATCTTGGAACAAATGAGCCTGGAAAATTTAATGAACTTCTTGTCTATGTTCAGATCCACGATTTTCAATAGTATGTTTTCACTCTTTTGGTGTGGATAATTCAGCTGAAATTAGAAGAAATTTCTCTACTTTAGTTACATGACACAACGTATGAAGAGATTAAATTGTAACTGTAGCCAGATCAGAATTTCTTAACTTGAAAACGGCTGCCCCTTTTTCAAAAGCCGACACCTGCGTCTATCTGCTTCAGAATATCAAAGCTTAGACTCTGTACGTACATCAGTTCTTTTAAATATTTTTGTTGTTTATTTATATATGAAAAAATTAAATTCGTGTTTGAACAATATTTTTAAAAAAGTTTTTAAGTCTGTTCTCAATGTATGCTCTTCAAATAATTAATAGAGGTTTTTTTTTATGTTTTTAGAATTTTTTTTTAAAAAAATTCAACTGTAAAATCGTTTTTATAGAATAGTTGTTTAAACATTTTTTATTCTTGAAACAATTTTTAATTTTTTTTGTAAAAATATTTTTATAAAAACGTTTTATAAATACTTGTCTAAAAGACATTTTTGTGTTTTGAATATGGTATTCCATGTCATATTAGTTTTATTGTGGCTTAAAATTTTAATTTATTTTGCTACTATATATATCTCGTAAAAAGAAATATCTAATAAGTTTTTATTTTAAAATAAAATATTATGTATCAAATTTATAATTAATTTGTATATAAATAATTTCAGAATATAAAACAAACAATATATGAGTTAATTTTAGTTTAGTGCATGTTTACGGAAACGAGTATAGTTCAAATTAATTTTTTATGTACATCCCAACATTATTTATGTATTTGTAAAATTAATTGAAGAATATTTTTATACTCTTTAAAAAGCTTGGGTTAAAATATAAAATCTTAAATTTTAGAATAATATTTAATATCTAATTTATAAATGATAAAAAATTTATGAAAAATTTTTAGAACATAAAAATTGTAGTTGGTAATATGCAAAAATAATACATTTATGATTTGAATTTCAAATCAAAATCTTGTAATATAAGGAAAGAAATCAACATGGATAAATTTTGTCAACTAAGAAATTTTACAAGGTGGAGACAATGGCACGAACTTATGGACCAAATAGGTAGAATCAAAGACTCAAAACTGTACACAACATTGGAATTAGCTATCCAGCATAAAAATGGAGCTCTCAAGTGCGATCTGTTAATTTAGAATTTATAATAAGATGCATAAAAAATACATCTCCACAGGGAGGTTCCGATACAAATGGCTATGATCTCAATTTCCATATAAAAAAAAGGCTTCAAGCAAAGAGTAAAAAGACATGCAAACGTTGTTTGAATCTGTTGTTCTGAACAAACTAAGGCTCTATAAACCATGGGAAAATGCTCTTTTTAATGTCCATAATTTTCTTGGAGGAAGTAGGAACCATATCTCCCAACTCCAACTGACGGCCCTTAAATTTGATTTGATTTTGGATCAAATTCATTTGATTGTCCCGACCTTTCTACCCCAAACTCAAGTCCAACGTGCTTTCGTTCAGATCTTGACGTTGTAGAGAAGTATTCTGTAGAGCCTATAAAAGAGCACACTCAAACACGTTTATGAAAAATATATGTTCCAACTCAGGCAGCTGCTTATTCAGATAGTTAAACATAATAACACACACATGACACAAATACCCCGTAACATACAACAAAAGGCAGAGTAAATCTCCGTGTACATTAAACAGTAAAAAATCTCTCTCAACAGGTGACTTGAGGGCAATCTAGATCCCAAATTTGGGAGATGGAACTGGCAAATTGAACAAGAAATTGAAATTGCGAGGTGCAAGAAATGTGCCAAAGAAGTAATCATTTTCTCAAACAGAAAGTTACAAGACACGGATGGTTGAATCCAAGAGTATATTATCCTAGGTTTAAAAACGGCCAGAAATTCAAAATCTCATCATTGAGGATAAAAGTACAAAGGCTAATAATGTTCGACCCTGGGATCCAAACTCCAGTTATGAAAATAGATGAAAAGAAAATTTTCGTAAGAAAATCACCTGGTTTTCGTCTATTGGCACATCATTAATGTCAGGCTTTTCATCGTACTCATCACACTTGGAGGTTGCCTCGACTGAGTCAATTTCAAATGGCATAGTTTCATCCTCAGCCAGTTCGCACGACTCGTTCTTCTCTTCTTCAAAAACAATAATCTATCAAATTTTACAGAAACAGAAGACAAATGTTAACTACTTGTCAAGGAGACGCTACCACATAAAGAATAAGAACTTCAATTCTAGCATTTCACAATGAGTGTATGTTCTTGAAACAGCCGACTTCTTTTTGTCATCGAGGACATATCAGTTCCAGGAATAACCTAATTTCCATGTTTCATTCAATTCAATCATGCAACATTAGAAGGACACAATTTATAAAACACCAAGAGATAGACTCTTAGTCTAATTTCACGAATGGACCACATATTTACATGATAATGAACTATGACCCTTATTCATGAATCGGCACATTAATGGCCCTTCAACAATGCTTGTGTCCATGAATTAAGAGGAATACAGTTTGTCCAAGAACTGGCGCTTCATGTTTTTGCTTTAATGTTTCTTCAGGTTTCGCTTAAAATGAGATCAAAATTTTCGAAAGCGGTACACCACTTTAAGCTATAGTTTGGATTATCAATTAAAGCTCAAAGAAAATTAACTAAAAGAGATGCAGGATCAATCAAGATTTACTTGAAATAAAATATATTTTGGGCTTTGAACTTTTAAAAGTAATTCAAGTCTCAAGCTTGAAGTTTAAAACCCAAACAATAAACAATCCATACTTTATATTTCAGATAGTTAGTTCCGAAACTCATTTCCATTTCAATGCACGTGTAATTTCACAGAAATGTTAATAAAATATTTTTTAATTTGTTTCAAGAAAAGTCATCACTTATCTAGGACCGTGCGAGTGGAACAAGAGATAGATGAGGTTGACCAACATCCCCGACATTGTCCACGAAACTGAACGAGTGAGCCAGGAGAAATGGTAAGATTCTGAACAGTTTGACAAGCAAGACATTTGGCACTAACAGCAAAATTATAAGAACATTGTGTAGCAGATTTGATTTCCTTAACTTGATAATGATTGCAACTCTTTCCGTCTAACCACTACAGTTGAACCTTACTATGTATCCACAGTTTCAATGACATCCACTCGAAAACAAATACATTTCCAATATAAAACCGAGCAAAAGCAAATATCACACCCTGACTCCTCCCCGTGGAAGTCGCCTAAAAACTAGCAATTTCCATACCCATTCTCTACGCGCAAACTCAGGCATCCGCAATTTGGAAATCGGTTTAGTCTATTCTACACAAGATTATCACGTGGGTTCTCAAATTTTTATAGAAGTTATACATATATATTGATATTGATGATACAAAGGCTAGTTTGACCACAGTAGAGCACTCCAGGTTTAGGATATAATCCTCGAAAATCCAGTTAACACTGAATCACTGATCCCCGGTTTCCAGAAAAAGAAACCCACATCATCTGAACCCGAAGATCCAATTTCTCATGATGAATGCCACAAATAACCCAAGCTAATACAATCCTACACTTGAATCCATCCTTCCAAAATGACCCATCCACGCAACCCACCAGCTTGCAAACCAGTAAACACGCAATTCCAACACTAATAATCTCAAGGAAAATCAGAGAAACTCACCGGTATATACTTGAATTTTTTCTTGGGCTGCTCCTCCACTGCGTCGGCTTCGTCTTTATTAGAATTCTTCGAGTCCACATTTCCGTTATTATTGCCACTATCCTTGTTCTGGATAGGATTGATCGGTGTCCACTGGTAAAGCAACAGGTGGGGGGATGCGTTGCTTCCGTTAACCGCTCTGTTACCCGCCGCCGCCGCCGCGTTGTGGTGATTGGAGTTTGACGGAGTAATGGGAAGCCACTTCTTCTTCCACCTGCGAACCGGCCCGGTAAATACAGTTGTAGGACCGTATCGAGTCGAGGATCGGCCAAGCCTGGCCCCAACTCCCTCCATTGCTTAAATCAAACGTGCGGAATTGCTGGGTGGTTCACTTGGAAAGATCGTTGCGCAATTTAGTCCTTAGAGAAGAATAGATTTTTTTTCAAAATTTCATATCTTTTGACGTTTTTAAAACTTTAAATTCATATTGTTTAAAAAAAAAAAAAAACATTAAATTCATAGCTGCAATTTGATTTGAAGATAAAATAAACTAATGATTAGTAATGTAAATGATAAATAAAATGATTGTTGTAGGAATATAATATATGATGTTATGTTTAATATGATTTTTAAGTGTAGGATAATTTTGAATTTTTTGATGAAATTACAGAATTGCCATTTCTTTTTTTTTTCCTCTTCGACTCCGACGGCGGCGACGGCGACATTCCGGCAATGTCGATGCAGCCAGCAGTCAGCGACGTCGACGACTGCCGACCGATCGGAAGTTATCGGTCGGTGGTCCGGCGTCGGCTGGTTCTCGGCGGCTGTCGGCGGCGATCGGCCGGAGACGGCGGCGGGAAGTGGTGGTGATTTTGGATATAAGAGAAGGTAAAATTGGAAAAATAGGAAGGATTAAAAGTTGGATAAATAATCTTAGAGGGTGAGGAGGTATTATTTTAACCCACCTAATATAACATAATCATTCATAGGAGTTATTGATTTGGTTAAATAATCACGCGTACCAAACAAGGGATAAGCTGGGTTAAAAAAAATAAACACACCTTATCATCCCTACCAGACAGGAGTATTACTTTTTATTGTGAATATCGGTAGAGTTGACCCGTCTCACATATAAATATTCTTGATACCATCTCACAAGAGACATATTTTTAAATCAATAGTATTTTTTTTATTTTTCCAACTGAAATCAAAGAAAACAAACTACTTGATTTGTGAATTTCAAACCCTTATTTACCCAACTCTTTTAGTTTTTTCAAAAAGTTTAATGTTAATAATCATATTAAAAGGAGTTTACACCTATCATATAAAGTTTATAAATAAACTATATTATACTCAAATGCCACTTATTAAGTCATAATATAATTAGCAAAATTATTATTAAATAATAGTTCGAAATCATGATAAGTAAATTAAACCAAGTTTCATTAAGAACCTAATTGATCGAGAATCTCATTTGTTACAGTTGTCTTGAGTGGGAAGGGCTTTTGTCATTTGGTGTATTCGATCCGTTTTACGAGAGAAGCCTGTAGTTCACTCTCACGATGAAAGCCCATTCATAAGGCCCATATCTACGATCTATTTATACATAACATTGATAGGGTTCCGTGGCTACAACATCACGCCAGAGTGAGTTCCTTCCTCTCGCCGCCAAATCTCCTCTCCCAAATTTGTATTTTGATGTTTTCATCTTTTGGATTTCTTTTAGAAAAGAAAGGGGCTACATGTACTCCAAGTAAGGGTGAATAGAAATATATATACCCTTTGATCTTGATATGCCGCAAGCGGCTGTAGCCATATTTGAAAATGGAGAAGTTTACTGGCCGGTTGTTGTTCTCTTGTCGACAAATCTGCTTACCGAACTTCTTAAATTCCCCCCTTTATTTGTTTCTACATTCTTTGAAGATGTCTTCTTTTTGTGGATATGGCTGGCCGTGTAGGAAAGTGGAGAAAAGGGGGCTGAGCTTTGTGAGATTGTAAATTCTCGATTAAAATCAGCCTACGACCCACATAAGATTGTGTGCAAAAATTATACTTTTTTTTTTATCGAAAATAATTCATTTTAGAAAAATATTATTTTTATAGGTTTAAAATACTGTTTTTTATTATATATATATTTTTATTATATACTAGTACAACGACGCACGCGTTGCGTGCTTGTACGATATGTTTTTATAATTTATTTGATTTATATTTAAATGAGGATCAAAATATATTTATAAGAAATAATGAGTGGCTACATTATAATTTTGATATATGAACTAAAAAATAAATTAAAAAAGAATAAAAAAGATCCAAGCAAAAATTGAACCTACAACCTCATGATTAAAAAACATAAGATTTATCCACTAAACTACATGTGACTTACTTTTATTTTTTAACACTTTATTAATATATATAATTAGTAATGTAGAGAGTGGGGGTGAAGGGTATTTTAGGTATTTTAAAAAACAGACCAAGGAAGTTATTCTAACCTACTCAGCCTTAATAAATAGTAAGAGATATAGACACACACACGAGCATGATTGATTTTTCTTACAATAAAAATTTGAGACGCTGTCTTAAAAAAAACTTGCTCTTTATTATACTTGGAAAATCAAAACTTTCGATAGTTGTTAATCATTATTTATGAGAGTAGGTCTTTTGTTGTGAGACAGTTTCACGAATTTTTATCCGTGAGACGGATCAATGTTATCGATATTCACAACAAAAAGTAATATTCTTAACATAAAAAATAATATTTTTTCATAGATGACTCAAATAAAAAATCTGTATCACAAAATACGACTCGTGAGATTGTCTCACACAAATTTTTGTCTATTTATAAATGAGTACGTGAAGAGTATCATTAGAATATTTATAGAGATCGTTTCACATAAATTTTTGTCTATTTATAAACGAGTACTTGAGGAGTATCATTAGAATATTTATACTTAACTCGTCAGTAAGGAATCTTATAATTTCAACAAGTTTTCAAGTTCTCAAAGTTTCATCCTATCTTATAATCATTTTAGTCATTAATATACAGAATAATTCATATCAAGCGATGTCTCCATGTGTTTCCTTGCAAGTGGTAGAGCTTTGAGATTCAGTTCAACAAAGGCAATTTTGCATAAAGAATCATTACCGTGGACAAATTCTAAATATATTTTATATGATATAATCATTTACATTTTAAAACAAGACCCATTGTTCTTGTTTATACAAAAAAAATGCCAAGAATCCAAGATTTCACGCACCTTTAGTACTTTTCTTGGCTTAAATAGAACAAAAGGATAAACCCATAACTAGAAGATAAATTCCTACACTAAAAAATCTACATCATAATCCAAGTTTACATTTTCTGAAGTGCCATACAATTTGGCATCCGGATCCAACAACAACGAAGATCTTGGCTGGTCTTGCTCTTACTCGACTTCAAATGTTCTGCCTATAGAAACCAATTTATTTCCTAGTTTTATAATTCCGGCGATGGTCTAGTCTCCGTCTCAATGATGATAAATAAGGAATATATATGCAAACTTGAGCTTTTGAACGAGGCCAATAAAAACATGGGATTCTGATTCCATCACATAAAGCATACTAATTAAGAGCTGCAGCTAAGTTTCCGGTTCTAACGCCTGCTTTAGCTGCAAAATCCTGCATGCAATAGTACATTGTCTGCACGGGCACCGGTCGAAAACCCGTCGACCTACTTCCGGCCAAGACCTCGCCGGGAAATGCCGTATTCCTGCTTGCAACTTCGTTTTGGGTTCGTTTGTAGGAACCAAACCACTTAGCCTGCATGTAAGTGATGCGTCGCCAAGGTGGCACGTGAATGCCAGCACTTTCCATTGATTTTCTTATTGCATTGGACATAAGCCTCACAACCTGCTTGAGCTGGTCGGGTCTCCCGACGAAAATTTGTGGAAGAAGTTTGAGTAAAGAGGGATAGCAGCCAGTCGGACGAGCGATGGTGAACTCTCCCGCGATAAAAATTTCGACTATGTAGCGGCTGCCTCCGGTGTTCACGTCAATGTATTCGTAGTCTCCGGAGGGGCACCGGCCTTTTTTTTCCCACTTCGATTTGCAAAGACCTGTATTTTTTGATGAATTGAAAATGTCTTAGATAAATGCTTATATTAATGGGAAACATACTTGCCTAACTACATATTGAATATAGGAAATGTGACTCTGGTCATGCTTATCCACTTGAATGAAAGATAAAAATAAATTGAAACTTACTGATAATGATATTGAAAAAAGTATATAGCAAATATTGCACTTTTATACTATATCTGCGAGAAAAATATCAAAATTATATCAACTCCATAAACTTCACAGAAGCCAGAAACTCACCGGCATCAAAGCCTCGATCCCGCAACCGCGCCATTACTCTCCGTTTGAAATCCGGCGACGAGCTTCCGTTGCCATCAAATTCTCCGATCGCCGCTTCCACCTCTTCAAGAATCCTCCTTTTGACACCTCCGTCATCATTTTCACGATCAAACAGCAAATTCTTCAAAGAATCTTCCAACTCAGAATCATGAGAATTTGTTTCCGATGAGTCGTCATCATTAACGATCTCCTCTCCATCTCCGTCTCCTTCCTCTCGATCTTTTACCTCCTCACTTTCTCCGTACTCCATGATTTCCCTCTCTAAATAAGAATACACCATATCAGACAAATCCGCCGAGTGCTCGCTGCCACTGCTCTCGCAGGACCTGCCGGCCTTAACCAGCTCATCGAAGGCGGCTGCAACCCTTCTGAATTTCACCGGAATATTCACCATCGCAAGCATCGAATTCCCTTTTCCGTATTGCTCGAGTAACAGTATTGATCGAATGGATAAATGCCCGGATCGTCACTCACAATTATACGCAGAGATGAAAATCAAATACCAATCTATGTTCAGAAATCTTGTAATTATGTTGCGATTATGGCGAAATGGTGTGAACACTTGTTGGTATAAACCTTCGGTGAATGGTTCATGGAGTCATTGGAGTGAATGAATGAAGACATAGTGGCGTTTATATATATATATATATATATATACACATGAATCATATTTAGTAACTATTTTAATCCTCTGATGTCTTTTATTTTATTTCTATATATATAAATATGTAATATAATATATTTTTTAATTTCCCAAAACATATTTTACTTCTCTTTGATAATTTAAAATTAATATATTATATAATATAATGGATATGAAAATATATACTGCGTTAATGCTAATGTATAATTAATTATATATCACATTGAGCTTACGCCGCAAAATTAATGCACGCCTTTTTTGTTTTTTGACAATGAACCTGGAACGAAAACAGGCCTCGTTCGGTAGTTAATCTGATCCGACTATCTGCTCTAGTTCAAGATTATATAAGAAATTCAAGAAGTGGCGTACACCAAAGTTTACATTATAATAAGACAAAATAACAATTTTTTTTACTAAAATTAAAAGTGAGATTTGGTAATAAAATTGTCTTTGTATCTGCGTATTATTATAGCAATATCAATACAGCATTTGGTTAGGAGTGTTTTACAAATATATCATTTTTTTAAAAATTTATTAAAGTTATCTTCTTATTTTTTAATAATTGAAAGAGGATGGGAGTTTATTACAATTGTGTAGAACTCGAAAATTTATAATAAATTTGATATTTTGATGTCAGATGTATTATGAGTCATTGACGTTAAAGTTATCTTTTCTTATAGTATTTTTTATTAATATTGATTTCAAATTAAAATTTATCAAAGATAAATTTAATTTTTTACTTAGATAGAGTGTGGAATCCCATTTTATTTATGTAAAAATGTTTTCATAATATAGATTGGTATAATAATAAATGATATAATATTTACAAATAACAAAAAAATGTCAAATAAATGAAGTGAAGTAAGTTAAAAGTGTCAATATTAGTGAATGTAAAAGATACACGGATATTTTAATTAGTAAAATTAATAAACCAATATCACAATATTTACTTTTTGGGTTGTTTTTATTTATTTTCTTTATAGAAGCAAATACTCTTTACTCGCAAGCAAATAGTTTAGCTATTTATCATTTACAAAAAAAAAATTGAAAAATACTAACTTTTGATCTCTCAAATCACAACAATATAAAAAAATATTGATCATTGTATATATATATATATATATATATATATATATATATATATATATATATATATATATATATATATATATATATATATATATATTAAGGCAAAAATTTGTATGTGACGGTCTCACGGGTCGTATTTGTGAGACGGATCTCTTATTTGGGTCATCCATAAAAAAATATTACTTTTTATGTTAAGAGTATTACTTTTTATTGTGAATATAGGTAGGGTTGACCCGTCTCACATATTAAGATCCGTGAAACGGTCTCACATGAGACCTACTCATATATTAATTTTAACTATCTGACGTGTGATCGAGCGCTTACCAGCCATATATATTTTTAAAAGTTAAGTTGATGTTTTAACACTACAATTCAAATATTTTAAATCATACAGCAGTTCAAGTATCACGTTTCAATTGTTCTACCCAACAAAGACAATAATTGTACCCAACAATCTTCTTCAAAAAAATTTCCACTTCTTGTGATAAATGAGAATCAAACCCGCGACATTGACTCTGATATCAATCGTAGAGGACCGAACGCTTATCGTTTTACCAAAAACTATAGTTGGTGTTAATAGCATAACTTAAATATTTTAAATCGCACAGAAACTCAAACATCATGTTTCGATTACTCTACTTTGTATAGACAATTATTGCACCAAAAATATTATTTTTCATTGTGAAGTAGTGCATGTTACATCTTTCTAGTTTCTATGTACGAATTTACAATCTTGTTAGAAGACGTGAATTTACAAAATGTCAAATTATAACATGACGATCTTTATTCTGATTATAGTAAAATGTAATGCAAAAATCATATTGTTTATTTATAACTAAGAGGGTATTTGATTAAATTTATTTAAAATAATTTATAACTCATATATCTTGTCAGCTGAGTTTATATTATGTGAAGTCTTATTTTAAAAATAATTTGGTGCCCAATTTGATAATCCAACTCATGGCGGCCACCTACGTTGTTAAATGGTAATATTCCTCTAAATTTTTATTTATTTAATTTCTAATTTGCTACTTGGCCATGGACGTGGAGACTCGATGCCGTTGGTAATAAGGATGACCAGGTTCAATGAACCTGAATACCGTCCTGATACAATGAATCTTTCATCCCACAATCGAATATTCAGTATATATCCTTATGATTTGCATGGAGAACAAACAAATTACTGCTATTTTTGTATGTATCCTCTTTTAGGTTCATATGAATTTTGTTAACAAATTGGATTTATATGTATTCGATCACCGTAACGTAATATATTCGAATGCCAAAAAGAACTTGATCTCGACCATATATGTAAAAATCATTATGTATGTAGACATGGTGGAGATCAAGTTCTTCGGCATGCGAATGCATTACAAATATTATTTAATTTGTGCTGAAGTTTACTTTAATTATTTTGTTTTAAAGTAAGATCACTGGACTTATGGAACTCAATAATTAATTTCGAATGGAATGAATTCAGCTTAAATTTGAGCCCCAGGTAGCAAGTAGAGTCGAATTCGAACATTCTGTTCATAATTCATCGATGATGTCCGGATGTATTGGATATGAATTTGGTGGACAATTATACCGGATCGGGTTGGTTTATGTTCTGGTATGTGGTAGCTCGTGTGAAAATATCCGGGCTTGAAATATCTACACACTTAAGAGAATTGAGAACGTTAGTGGAGCGTCGGAAGATTCTTTGTCGTAACTACTCTGACGCTCAAGTGAGTTCAAATATTTTATCTTTGGAGAATGTATAGAGAATATTCGCATTTATTACAAGAATATCCGAATCTATCATTGTCAAACATATATGATATTTAGAAGAGAGAAAATCAACGATGACTTTGTTTTCAGTGCCCAACTGTTATTCATGATGTGATGGCGTGTATGCACTGCTCTCTGACATTGTCAGATATGACAGCTCATACTACTTTCAGCATAGTCATATGTTGAAAAGTGGAACCTAGACACGATAATTTAAATGGCTGATTAGCTCAAATTCTATAAGTCGTCAAAGTAAATATACATTAACATGTAAGATTATACATTTCAAGCAAGATGAGATGTCATAGCGACAAGTCCAAGATGCATCTGCATACAAACCAGGTGAACAATCAAGTATATTTACACCGACCGAAAAAAAAAGACATCCAACCTGTCCCTCATATTAACAACATCCAAAGTAAAATTTATAAAATTTGTTGAAAAAAAGAAGAAGAAGTCAAATTAGACGAAATATAAACCCCCATTATTCCTTTGGTGCAGATAGAATATGCTAAAGGGAATAAAGCTCAAGCAGATGGTATGCTAAAACGAATTCAAGAGTAAATTCTAGCATTTGTGCAACAAAAAGCAACGTAGACGATCAAAGAGTTTGACTTAAAAAACAAGAGAATCTAATTCAATTTTCCATTCCTAAATGTTTATCTAAAAAATTATACAGTCTCTAGTTCATGATCATACAAGCAACGTGTGCTATATAAAAAATGTTCCAGCAACAAGATCAATTTATATATATATATATATATAAAACCAGTGGAATAATGTTTTTTCCATTACATCCTCGAAAGAGGAAGAGGCAAGTACAACCCAAGCAATAAGCATTAGGGTGTCCACAACGCTGGGCAACATTGTGTTGGCTTTTCAAAAACTGATATTTCAAATACAACATTCAAAATTGAACGTTGGGTTTTTTTTTTTTTTTTTTTTAATTCATCACTCTCCCGGACAAAAGGTGTGATGCAAGACCCTCTGTCCGGGCAGTTGTCGTCCCCAACACTATCAAAAATTTTCTCCATCATTTCTCAAGACTATATATATCCACATCTTCTTATTATAAATGGCGTATAAATTCCACGGTTCTTTCAAAAAAAAATAATTGAGTTTTTCAAATATCGTAAGAAATGCAAGCTCTCAAAATTCTCAATCTCGGTCTCAGTCCTCACCCTTCTAACTTTGATTATGCAAGTCAATTTCCACAAAATATTATCACATGTTCGAATTTGTTCTCTAATGCTCTGTTTTTCATGTTGTCGCCCGATTATTATGCTTCAATGGGTGGCTATTTATGATGTCACCTCTGTCTTGACTATTTTCTACTCCACCACGGAGCATGCCATCAAGCGAAGCTAGGCATGCGAGTTTGGGAGGATCTGGATCCGATAGAGAGCCGACAACATCATTTTCAATACCAAGCTCTCAATTTCTACTGCGTTCGACGACACTCGGGATAAAAAAATATTTACCAACGACCCAAATCCATAATGGGTAATGCACAAAATAATAAGCATTTCTTGCAAACATAACCATCTACTACAATAACATTTGGCCTGCGAGTACGCATGCAAGAGAATGGACGACGATAAAGTCAAATTACTACCAGGTTATGCTAAATCTTGGTAATTTTTTGGGATGGTACAACAATTTTTTGAAAAATCGGGCTAGTGGTCAAAGTAACACTGATGTTTTAGCCTCTGCACATGATATGTGGAAAAATGTACACAAGAATAAGATGTTCAAGCATGAACACGTGGAAGACCGTAAAAGAGTGACCTAGAAAGTGTTTCAAACCGCAAAAAAAAATATTAGTCACTCACTTGAAAAATTGAGTTTATGTGTTTTTTAACTTCAAATTCTGTTACATATTTTGCTCGTTCAAATCCACATACTTGTTTCATGAAGATTCTGATTTTTCAAAAGTGATTATGATATTTAGATAAATTAACTGAAATTTTCTGGACACTCTTACCCTCAATTTTTTGTCTAATCCAAAATTACAAATTTTATTCATGTTCACAATAACCATCAAACCATATGTTTTGCAAACCATCCGATAAGAATATTTTTTGTATTTTGTTAAAAAAATTGTATTATAATAACTAATTTACGAAACGTTTTAAAAAATATTAATTTTCACTTTTATTTTTAAACACTATTCATTTCCATTTTTCTCACTTCTTCTCAATCCATGGATTCAATCACTTATATGGAAAAAATTACTAACACTTCCTTAATATTTTCAATTATCTTTACATAAAAAATGTATATACACAATTATCTCTTATAATCATCATCAATTATTTTTTTTTCTTATTTTTTGTATATATATATATATATATTAATTTTTAACATTGATTTAGTACATGAACATCCCCGTGTTCAAGAAGAATCGGGTCCAAACCAACCGGCCGTAGCACACCCGGTACTTGTATGCCACCAGACCCATAAACTAGATCCGATTTCCATTTAATTTTATTTACGATTTCTGAAACCGAAACACAGATTCAGTCCGATGCATTCAATAGTATACTGAAAATTCTCCATCTCGAAGATGTATATGGCATACGGATGGCCGCAGGTCATCCCCCTGCAACTACCAGATTGCCCCTCCACAAAACGGATCGTTTACCTCAAAGTCGTCAATCGCTTGCTTCTCGTCGTCTCCCCAACTCACCTCGAGCTCTGGTCTTCATCTCAGGTATTTTTCATTCGTTTGTGTGTGTTTGATTTAATTTTTTTTCTTCCTTCCATTGGGTTGGATATGGGTTGGGTTTAATTTTATTTGTTTTTTTTTTTAAATTCTCAGCATAGAGTGAGGTTGGGGAAGTACACGAGAGACGCGGATTCGGTTCGGAGAGAGGGGGAGAACTTGCAAGCTGTTTGGAGCCAAGATACGAAGCTCATTGCCATTATTGTTAGTGTCGGATCACTTACTGAATTAAATTTTAATCTGTTTCACAAAATGATGATCATTTGTTATGGTGATCCATGAAGGTTGTAAGTAATTTTTCTGAAATTGAATGCTTCCTGTCACACTAGGGAGTGCCATGTCGTGTAATTACTTGTCGAACCAACTGCGAAGTGACAAATAGATTATTAGTTCATCTCGTGATTCCCGATTGAGCTATTTGTAATCTTTTATTAGTTCATCTCGTGATTCCCGATTGAGCTATTTGTATTCTAGAAAAAAGACCGCGAGAGGGCAACCGAAAGATGGCAAGTCAGAGATTTGGTGTCCTGATTTCTTGAATATGAGGAAAAGTTTAAATTTTTTTTGTAGTAATCAAAAATCTGTATCCTGAGGTGATACCTATCTTTAAAGTTAAATGAGAATACCTTTTACAAAATTGCTTATGTTTGAGTTGGGACAATGATTGTTGTCTGGTTTAATGAAAATGAACTTTAGGTTGAGTAGCTGTAGCCTAATTAATGCGACTGATGCAGCTTCATAAAATAAATGTTACTCTGCTATACCTCATGGCAATCTGCTTACCCAGAATAAATTTGGTTCCCCAATACTATCTGTAAATCATTCATTCGGTGCTTGGATGCTATAGTGGTGCTTGGATAGTTGTTAAGATGATGGAACCATTTGTCAATAGATTAAAATGATACTGTGGAATAGGTATGTTGTATTTTAAATTGAAATTCTTTTATTTTACTAAGTTTATGTAGTGTAAATTTAGGAAAACTTAAATGGATTGATAATTGTATCATGTTTAGTGGTTGTTGATCACTTAACTTCTGCTCCCTTTTTGCAGACTTCGTTCTTCTATCTTCACATATTTAAGGTTCAGATCACAGAAAAGAAAATACATATTGGTGGGAAGCAACCAACTGGTTTATTTCTTGTGAATATATCATTGCTTCTCAGTGAGCAAGTCCCCTTTGTTAATAAGAATTTGACAGTGTAAGCACAAAGTCTAATTAATTATTTCTGCCTCCAAACAAAAACTAGGTTCATGCATAACAGACATCTTTGGATGATATGTTCTATGCTCTGTAGTTCTAGTCCAAAATCAAACTAATGTTTTTAAATATTACTATACCCTTGGGAACAATGTGCTTGTTCGCTGAATTTTTTTGTTTTGCTAACGGGTGCACATGGATGGAATATTTGATACATGTGCCATTGTTATCCAATTTGATTTGGTTGTATATATATTTTTTGATCCATATACGGCCTCATATATCTGTTTTCCGTAACTAACACTATGGTTATCCTATTCAAGCAACTTTCTTTTATGATTTCAAAAGTTAAAAGAAATATATTAAAGAGAGAAAGCTCTTAGGTAATGCTTAATGGTGTTTTTGAGAATTTTGTGAAAACATTTTCAAAAAGTATTTTGGGATATTTAATTGAAGGACGTCACATGTGCTTGGTTTTATTTTCTATTTTTCTTGAAGGAAAATATTTCAACTACATATGAACCCATATTTTAGTTATTTTAATGGTATAGAATATGTTTAAATATTTTAAAATATAGTATTAGGATTAGAAGTGATAAACCCTTCCTTCGAATTTCTTATCTTCATTATTTTTTTATTTTTTTTCCATATATGAATGTTAGGAGCAACATTATTTGTGATAGCAAACACATACTGATCGGACTCTCTGATGGAGCATTGTATAACATATCTTGGAAGGGTGAGGTATGTGATTTGGCATGATATTTTTTCATGTCTCTCTAGATGTTTTAAGCAAATATCCTCAAATACTTTATTGGCAGAATAATCTAATTACAGTGTGCATATTCTAATTTTTTTCTTCTGTAATTATTCTTAACTATTTTTTCTTACCTTGAGTTAAACCTTTAGAAAACCAAATAAAATTGCTCATTATTTATACAGTTTGGTGGTGCATTTTATCTTGACACACGGCTGAATGATAATGCTGCTGCCAATACATTATCTTATCCCTTGGGCAATGTTCAGACTTCTTGTGAAACTCAAGGCATTCATGGCTCCAACCATATGAACAATCCTGTCTTGCAGAAATCTGCTGTAATTCAACTTGAATATTCCATATCTTTTAGGTTGCTAACTGTGTTGTTTTCTGATGGTGAACTCGTGCTATGCTCTGTGAGCAAGAAAGGTCTTAGACATACTGAATCTATCAGAGTGGAAAGAAGGTTGTCTTCTGGTGATGTTGTATGTGCATCAATGGCTACAGAGCAACAGATTCTCGCTGCTGGAACTAGAAAAGGCGTCGTTGATCTATACGACCTTGCAGATTCAGCCTCACTGATTCGCTCTGTTTCTTTATCCGATTGGGGGTAAGCCTTTTTAATAGCTTGCAGGAATTGGAATGTATTACGCATGCTTGTCATTTGGCCATTACCTCTTATTTCCTGGATTCTTTGGAATTAAACTTTAAATTTTCACATACTCCAACTAGTTGATGTGGTGTATTTCTTGTATAAGCAATTTAATGGGTCTCCAACCTATTGACTTTGAGCGTATGAAAATATATATATATATATATATATATATATATATATATATATATATATATATATATATATATGCTTAAAAGGTTTTGATTCATGTCTGTTTAAGGTCTTCCAGAGAACTTATTGTCATCACTCTATTTTAAACAGACTTTTAGTATATGTTATGGTTGCCACCTTTAGTGTACTGCTAGAAGTTAATGCATGTCTGTTTAAAGGTCTCCCATAGAACTTATTATCATCATTCTAATTTAAACAGATTTTTAGTATATGTTATGCTTACCACCTTTAGTGTACTGCTAGAAGTTTATGCAGATCAGACATATGATTAGCTCAAAATTCATCAAGTTTCTATTCCTAAAATTTCAGTATCATCGGCCTAATATTATGATTTAAGTACACTTTTGAACCATACAGAATGAGTTGAATGTCTTCATGTGGTCTTATCGCAGATATTCAGTGGAAGATACCGGTCCTGTCAATTGTATTGCATGGACCCCTGATAACTCTGTATTTGCCGTTGGATGGAAGTTAAGAGGACTTACAGTTTGGTCTGTTTCCGGTTGTCGTTTGATGTCTACAATCAGTCAAATAGGTATGAGTTCTGTTTCGTCTCCCGTGGTTAAGCCAAATCAGGATTTCAAGTATGAACCCATGATGGGCGGCACCACGCTGATGCAATGGGATGAGTATGGATATAGATTATATTCAATTGAGGAAAGATCATCAGAGAGAATTATCGTGTTCTCTTTTGGGAAATGCTGCCTTAACAGAGGTGTTTCTGTTACAACCTATGTACGGCAAATTATCTATGGTGAAGACCGCTTGCTCATTGTGCAGTCAGAAGATACTGATGAACTGAAGATCTTTCACCTCAATCTTCCAGTTATGTATCAAATAGACGCCTTTTCCTCCACGCCTTTATTTGTTGCTTCTGATTGACTATGCATTATACCAGGTTTCTTACATTACCCAAAACTGGCCTGTTCAACATGTTGCTGCTAGTAGGGATGGAATGTACTTGGCAGTAGCAGGGCTTCATGGCTTAATCTTGTATGACATACGCCTGAAGCGGTGGAGAGTATTTGGAGATATTACTCAAGAACAAAGAATTCAGTGCAGAGGGTTGTTATGGCTCGGGAAAATTATCGTTGTCTGCAATTATGTGGACTCTTCCGATATGTGAGAAATTAACGCACTGAATATTTTCTTCAGTGTCTGTTTATATGGATTTGTTGTTAAAATGTCTCTCTAAAGTTAGCCATTGCCAATGCTTGTTGCTTAGAATCTATTAAACATGATTGAGATGAAAATGCATTTTTATTGAGAATTTTCTGGTGAGATATTTTTTTAGAAACCTTTTTCATGAACTTGTGACAATTAGGAGTGTGTGGATGAGTTCCAAATATCCACGATGTGTGAATTTTTTTGCAAAGTGTTGTATCAAATGACTTGGAAGCATTGTTGAAATAAGTGGGTTTGAATGACTATAATGACTTATGTATATTGCTGGAAAATAAGAATGAACAAAGAATGAATTTGATTGTTCCTCACGTCGAACTTATATTTTATCTATGGTGCGATTTTTCTTCTTCTATGTACACTTTTTCATATTTTTTTTCTGGATTTTATATTTGTTTTTTTGTGGCAGCTAAGCAAGTTAATGCCAATTCATGTGTCACTTGATTTTTACTCCCCATTTCATCAGAATGATTGGTGATTGCAGGTATGAATTGCTTTTCTACCCTAGATATCATCTTGATCAAAGTTCACTTCTTCATCGGAAGACATTACTAGCAAAGCCAATAGTCATGGATGTTTATCAAGATTATTTACTTGTCACTTATCGCCCGTTTGATGTTCATATATACCATGTGAAATTATCTGGCGACTTTTCTCCTTCTAGTACCCCAGATTTAGAGGTAATAAAATGCTTTAAAGTGGATATACTTGTTGAAATTGGTTGGGTGATATAACCTTTTTACAGTTCTACTAACAATGTGCGGTGTATCAATATTTATTTCTTAATCAAAATGTTGGATAGTACATGTTTTTCACCATGCATTTTAAGTGATAAAATGACAAACAGCTTTCTACAGTACGAGAGCTCTCAATCATGACAGCAAAGAGCCATCCTGTGGCAATGCGATTCATCCCTGATCAGATTCCACGAGAATATGTCTTGAGCAGTAAAATCTCTTCTGATTTGTTATCCCGAGAACCTGCCAGGTATGTGGTGATAAGTAACTTTAGCTAACAGTCAGCTCTTCAGTGTTTTTGCAAATGATTGACTGCATGTGCCTTTTAGATGTTTAATATTGAGGATGAATGGGGAGCTTTCACTGCTTGATTTGGATGAAGGACGGGAAAGAGAACTGACAGATTCTGTTGAGTTGTTCTGGGTTACTTGTGGTCAATCAGAGGATAAAAGTAACTTGATCGAGGAAGTTTCCTGGTTAGATTATGGTCACCGAGGGATGCAGGTGACAGTTTCTGTGATCATAATCAGTCCCAAATTTTGTTGGTCACTCCACTTACATTTCTGACGTAAGTGCTGGTTGAAGCTCATGTACAGGTTTGGTATCCATCTCCAGGTGTAGATCCTTTCAAGCAGGAAGGTTTTTTGCAGGTATTCTAATTCATTTGATTTTTTTTATTTATATGCCATCTCTTTATGAAATTTCTTACATGTTTATCTTGTTTTCCATGATAGGCTATCTACTGAGCTATCCATGTTCAAGTACTGAGTTGTGTAGTATGAGATAAAACATGTATTAGTTAAAGCTGTCCTCAGATAATCCTTCCAAAGGCTTCAAGTATCTATTAATCATACTTCACGTTACTTAACTCCAAGTGCTATGTTTGAACATTGATTTTGACTATGTATATTTTCATTTCACTTAGTAATTGCATTGTCTTAAGTTGAGTAGTTTGACTAATGCATGTAATTGCATGTTTATTTTATGTCGCAAACTTTTTAGATCTTTTGTTCATTCAGTTGTTTATGTTGTCTGAGTTACATGGTTTGATATGATATCTTAGTTGGACCCTGAGCTGGAATTTGATCGTGAAGTGTACCCACTTGGTCTACTTCCAAATGCTGGTGTAGTTGTTGGTGTTTCCCAGAGAATGTCGTTTTCGACATGTACAGAGTTCCCATGTTTTGAGCCATCTCCTCAAGCACAAACCATATTGCATTGTTTACTTCGGCATCTTCTTCAGGTACATCACCCTATTTTGTGCTGTCATGAGATTATTCTTTTGATGACATTTCAGTTGTACTGCATCCAAAGATGGAACCAGTTCATCTTTGAAACACCATTGACTTGCACCACACGCTACATTTGATTTATTGCTGTTTTGTTAAATGGAACAGAATATGTTACTCTACTGGTTTACTCATTGCAGCCTGAGCTCAAGGCATTTTGCAGTTATCTGAAATTTATCAATCCATAACTGACTTAGGACAGTAGAATTCCCAGCCATCTCAGATTGCTAATCAGCAAATGAGTATGAAGCAAGTTTTCAATTGGTCTCCACTGAGAATTTCTTCGAATTGCATTCATCTTTGTGGTACTTCCCTAGTTTAACATGCTGTATGATTGTGTAGAGATGCTCTTTGTTGAATGACTCAACTTTGTGCTGTTGCTAGCCTATATTCATCATGGGTTGACAAGAGAAATAGAACGAGATTTTTCTTGGTCATTTATTGAATGATTACGCAATTGAGAGCTTTTCCGAGAAGATGAATGTCCATAAGATTTCATCTTCTCGTTATTGAATGATCATTGACTTCCCCTACACTGTAATCACCATTTAACATTGAAATCTAGAAGAAAACTGGCAGCATTAATTGCGAGTCTTGGAGTTTGAATTTAATGGTTGATTGCAAAAAAAAACTCAGCAATGGGTGCCAAGCATTTCTAACATATTTTTTTTTCATGGGGCGGGGATATAACAAGTGGGAATGGAACTCATGATCATTACGAATCAAGTTTGAGGTGGTAGAGGAGACAACTTCAACCAATATGTGGGTGGTACAATCGGTAACCTATTTTACAATTACGTAAGGAAATCCATAAGGTCTGTTTGTGAATGTGAATAGCGATTGATAATTTGAGGTAAGTATGGAGTTGTGATACAGAATTTGAGGGTTGAGATCTTCTCCGGAATTTGGGCTCCTGGAGTCGGAATTCAAATGCAAAGCCACAAAATACTCGCTGTTATCTCTAGCAGCGGATCTGCTAATATATCTATTATCTACTCATAAAGAGTTTGAGGATTGGAGACTTTTCAATTTTATGGAGGGCTATTGGAGTAAAAGATACATGGTTAGGTTCTCTTAATGTTCCACATGATTAACATTAGTTTAAGTCAGGCTTTGTGTTCTTGAAAGATGTACCAAGGATTTCTTGCTTTATTATGACTTTTGTAACTGCAAGCTTCTGATAATGAGTCTTTCAGAGAGACAAGAGGGAAGAAGCTCTGAGACTAGCACTCATATCAGCAGAGAAGCCACATTTTTCTCATTGCCTGGAATGGCTTTTATTTACTGTTTTTGATGCTGAAATTTCCAGGTAATTTTTATGCAAACATATGATCAATTATCCTCTTTTTTCTCCTCATCCATCCAAATCATATTACTCTTATATCGAGGACCGAATTGAAAACCACGTTTGATTTTCAGACACAACAAAACAGCTTCTTTGTTATGTATTTGAATTCTATGTTTTTGGTATTCATGTGAATTCTGCTTATGAGTGAGAATTCTTTCTAACACATTAAATTAAATAAAGCACTTCCAAATTATCAAGAGAAGTCCTTGACCGCCATAACCGAGACTAGATATTTGAGTATGTGAAGACAATGCAATTGAATATAGCTGTTGACATTTCCTCTAATTGCAAGCAAAGACAGTGCTCATCATATTATGTAATTAAACAGATATAACCATAAATTTGATGATGAGTTGGCCAATTTTTTTTCCAGTGTAGTATGTATTTTTAGATTTCTTATTTAGTCAATTTGACGGGAAGTAATCTGTTTGTTAACTATGAGAAAAATATTCGCTAGGTGAATTTGTTGCATAATTTCTTCTGCCTCACTCTATTGTGTGCCTGTGCGTTATTCTGTTCTGGAACAAGTTCTGTGGTGGAGACATTTGTATATCATTTCACTTTGCTCTAAGTTTATGTAGAAATCTGACAAAATGGGTGCAACACCAAATTTAATGTATCCAACCCTGTTCTACAGACAAAATTTGCGCAAAAACCAGGCGGCTGTTGCCAATCATTCTACTGATTTGTCTCTGCTGGAGAAGACCTGTGATCTGATAAAAAACTTTCCTGAATATTATGATGTTGTAGTTAGTGTTGCTCGGAAAACTGATGGTCGACATTGGGCAGATTTGTTTTCGGCTGCTGGCAGATCAACTGAGTATGTGACTCGATTCTCTGCTTTTCTCGAAAGTATCACAAATACTTGTGTCAAAAGGGAATCTAATTCTACTCTCTTTTTCTTTTTCTTTTTTATTTTTATTTTTATTTTTCTGACACGAAAGAACATATAATTAAGATAAAAAAGAGTAATGGTACAAATACACTGGGAATGTCCTGGAAATCATAAGAACATCAACTCTTTCAAGTAACACCTAACCACTAACTTCGCACATGCAAACTCAAAACCTCATACAACATTGTACACAAATATGTATTTTACGAAAGATGTCATCCACCCTGTGTTCTGTTCTTCATTATTAAAGAGCCAACAATTCCTTGCACTCCAAATATGAAAAATGAAAGTTGCCATGGCCATGAGGTTACATCTTTACCAGGGAAGAACTAACTCTATAGACCCCTTTGAAAGCTTTTAACAGTGCTTGATGTGAGCTCATGAGTTTGTTCATTCCTAGCCATTCTCGAATTTTCATCCAAAGAGATTTTGAGAAGTGGCAACGGAAGAACATATGATCAGGACATTTGTTATAGTCACATCAAAGAATACATTTATTCTCCACCACATAAGGTTGTCTATCTCTGGTCAGAAACTTCCGATGAGAAAACAACCAAAAATAGATTTATGCTTTGGTATGAAGCAATTCTTCCATACTAGGGGTTTCCAAGGCCAGTTTCCATAATTTGTGCAAAAAATCTATAGGCTTTACACAAGTCATTCTTTCAATCAAACCAACTACCCATCAGTGCTATAGAATCATCCACCAAACCATGAATCCGTCACGAATCGGAATGATTTTCTTAACAAGATAAGTCATTTTGACGTACCCTTCTATCCCAAAACAGTACTTTCTTCCAGTGAAGGGTTATCAAATATGATAATCATGCACAATTTCATTTGTTCTATCATCAGTCCTAACTTGATGTGAGGTCTTCAGGAATTGAGGAGATTCTTAATTTTCCTCTGAGAAATTAATCATCTTACTTTTAGGTTGTTTGAAGAATGCTTCCAACGAAGATGGTATCGTACTGCAGCCTGCTATATATTAGTAAGTGCCGTTCAGCTTTTGGTACCTATTATGCCTTTTGAGTTGATTACTATGGTGACGGTATTTGTGATTTTATTTTCTTCCTATGGTTTGAATACCAAAAGCTTTTACTTGGATCAATTTCTAATCATTATAAGTGGCATTCCCTCAAGAGTTGAATGATAAGGAAAAAAACCAGTGCTTGCTAATGTTTTTTCATACATAATGGTTAAATGTCAACAGTTGGAAAATGTATGTTTAGCTGCAAGTACAAGTTTCTTTTGGTTGGTGATTTAAACATTCTTGTCCTCTGAAACAAGATTGAGTGGTGACATGTTTCTTAATGAGTTAATAGTTTCTACATCTTCAACACTTTGTTTGATGTACGATATCATTCAAATTGGAATTATGGAACTTATTTTGGTAGAATTGATTCTTGTGTCCTGATTGATGTACTCTTGGTTGTTTTGCCACAGGTCATTGCTAAGCTTGAAGGTTCTGCTGTGAGTCAATATTGTGCCTTGCGTTTATTGCAGGTGATTATTGGCTTCTTTTCTCTTCTTAAACTCGTGGCTGATATATAGTCTTTTTCAAATGCATATGTGCAATCACTGAAGCTCCGTCACAAATCACAATCATTATTACTTAGAATTTTGTGTAACTTAGCTTTTTAATGAAGTTTTGTTATGAAAAGGGCTATAAATCATGCTACGCTATGGTTTGGTTGAATTGCTGATATCTGGAGTACTATTTGCTGTAAAGCACAATTTTTCTTCTGTCATACTTTATACTTGTCCGGATCCCAGCTCAGAGGGTTTTTGTTAATCAAATCCATCTTTGGGGGAGTTTTTTAACATTTTACTTTAAGAAATGTAATGGTATTTACCATCTGCTGCATAATATAAATGTGATGCCTCTGTCAAACAACTCGGTCGATATATTATGACTTTGTAAATAAATCTCATGCCACCGAGTTTCTCACTGGTGTTTCTTATGCTTTTTCTTGTTTATTTAATATTAGCCGTACTTTCTCACTCTGACCTCTCCATTGTCTAGGCAACGCTTGATGAATCTCTTTATGAACTAGCTGGAGAGCTGGTACAAATCCACAACCCTTTGAACTTCTCCGTGAAATGGCTGATCTTCTAATTTCCTTGCATTTGCTACTTTTTTCTTCTGCAATTTCTGGTTTTATTAGGTAAGGTTTCTATTAAGATCTGGAAGAGAATATGAACCTACTAATACTGATCATGAAAGCCTTTCTCCAAGATTCTTGGGCTATTTTCTTTTCCCTTCCACTTTTATGAAGCAACCTCAGGATGTCAAAAGGTGAGCCTATCCCTTAACTGACTGATTTTGCACAAGCGTATATTTTTGCTCATACTATTTCTATTGATGCATGTTGACGAATCTATGGCAGCACTTCATTCAAAGAACAGAATGCACATGTTGCTTCTGTGAAAAATATTTTAGAAAGCCATGCGAGCTATTTGATGTCTGGAAAAGAGCTCTCAAAGCTTGTAGCATTTGTCAAAGGCACTCAATTTGATCTAGTGGTAGAGAATCCCCCTCTATAGTTGTTTTTTGTACTTGTTTACCCTCCTCGGAGATTTATATGGTTGATATAACTTACTACAGGAGTATCTGCAACGTGAAAGGTATGGAAGTGCTCTTTTGGAGAATTTTGCTTCTGGTCTTGAAATGATTGGGCAGAAGGTACAAGTATCTTGATAGATCTGTTATATTCTCGGTTTGGAATTTCTTAAATTCTTTCAAAGCTGGTCTCATAATAGTTTCTTTCATAACTGGCTATCCAGCTATCTTCAACACCATGCTGTATGTAACCTTTTGATCTGTGTAATTGATATAATGTATATATAATACCATTTGAGTTCAGTTTGACTTGCTTATTTCTACTACTGAAAATCATATATGTGCGGAGGCTGAAGATCGTAGAACTTCATATTTTGATCCTCATTTTTTGCTCTAGATGGGTTGAAATTGTTTCTTATGGTGGCTATCCTAAAGTGTAACTTCATTTCTAAGGACTCTTGGAAAGGTCCGTTGTCAGAGATCAAATTATATTTTGTGGCAAAATAAAACTGCAAAACACAGATGAATGCAGCGTGTCAATTCGATTACTGATTTCGGAACTGTGAATGTAACATTGTAATTTTATTCTTTGGTTTGTTTCTATACTTTTATGTAGCTTCAAATGGGAACATTGCAAAACCGTTTGGATGCAGAATTTCTGTTGGCACACATGTGCTCAGTCAAGTTTAAAGAATGGATAGTGGTCTTGGCTACACTATTGAGGCGTTCCGAGGTGCAGTTAATCTTTTTGCTAATTTAATGAATCTTTGTTTTGTTTTGGAGATATCAGTTGCAGTACCCTGATTGGTGTTGCCCAGTAGCAGCTAATGCTTACCTTGTAAAGCACCTTAATCTATTTACCTGATAAGGGATGAGTGACCTTATGTGACACTTTCTTATGACTTAGCACACTGATGATGATCACTTTCAGTGGATGATAGTTCATTATGTCATTCTGGTAGGAAAGTTGTGTTTTTATACTGTCTAGATGGCAAGAAAATTGCTTTTCAACTGGCGGTTCCTTTGGTTCTGTGATTTAACTCGAGCAAAAAATCTGACCTGCACTTAAGCCCCAAGTATCACCTGTCAAAAGCGATAAATTCCTTCTTTTGATGCATAATTCATTTATTGAATGTATATCAGGTCCTCTTTGATTTGTTTAGACATGATGTACGACTGTGGAAAGCATACAGCATAACCATACAGGTAAGTGTTTGGTCATACATTTTTGCTGGGGCACCAATCTTCTTCATGGACTCACGGTGTCTTTATCATGTGCAATGTTATTAGGCGCACACACCATTTGCCGAATACCATGATTTGCTTGAAGAATTAGAAGAAAAGCTTTCGACTGTTGACGGAGAAAAAAAATGAGGCCACTGAATGTTTGAAATTCATGGATCAATTCACTTGAGATTTTTTGAAAGAAGTAAAAGATGCCACTTCTCTCTGTTTGGGCTGACACCAAACAAAACGTTTGTTGTTCAAGAAATCAGGGCAAGACTCTTTAGATTTTCGACACAAGTGACAGAAAAGAATTGTACGTCTATTTTACATAAAACGTTGTAGTTTTTAGGCTGAGTTCTATATTGATAGCATGTGCAATGTCTTTTTTTTTTGCCCATTTTTAGAGATGATGCATTTTTGTGCGGTTTATGAATAATATTTGTACAAAGCCTTTTAAAGTCGAAACAGGCTTCTGTTATGAAAAATTTGTACTTGATGCACATTTAGAGTAAAAAATATTATATCTTAATCCGACTGATTATAGATTTCATGTTGCAAGCCTATAAATCGAATGAGGATCAGCCTTTTTTTATTATACCTTGATCTGTCAATTCTAACTCTAAGTTGCAAGTTTTTGATGAATTAATGTCTAACATAGGGATCGTGAACTAGTAAACATTAACTATTTGTTTAAATATTAATTTAATATAAATATTCAAAAACCTAAACTAAATAGTATTGAAATATAATATTTCGAAAATAAATGAAAATTTGAATTAAACGTGATGATAATCTTAGGATGTGAAAGCGCACTACTAAAAAGGGAAGAAGGCCATCGCTGCCCAGAAAATTAGAACAATGAACAAAATATTTACAGCCCTTCTCCTCGACAGAACCTGAGAATTCAACTTTTCCATCGCATTCATCACTGAATTAATAATTCTCTGCCCACAAAATCAAAATCCCCATTTAAGTTGTTTTTCCATGTTTGAATGACATAAACCGAGGGAATAGAGGCTTACCAGTCTAAAGGGTTCCAAATGTACAAGTGGCTCCATGAAAATCTCCACATTCCTGGATCACAGTGAAAAGCTAATATATAATATATATTATGATGTCTTAGTCGATTACGTCTTTGTTTTATTCAACGTTTAACTCATGTTTTACAAAATACTAGAGTCATAAATCATCGTGTTTTCTGTATATATTGATTTATTTTCTATACATCATATATATTTTATCATTTCTATCTTATAATCTCAAATATGTATTTCGAGTTAGGATGAAGTATTACTTTATCATGATCTTTCCTTGATAGATATGGCAAGTGTAGAAGCTGAAACCTTTTCCCAAAGGTAAAGGAACCTTGTCCCATTCTACAAAAATGTACAAAACATCATCTTAAAGTAAGCACTATTATTTCCTTCCTCAATCCTTTTAAATAAAAATATTCAAAAATCAATTTTTTTCTTGAAATAGAAGTTTTTGCATTTCCACTAAGAAAAAGGCCTAAGTTACGGACTCAAATTTTTTTTGGGGGTCTCCTCGTGAGCACCGATACTGTGAATATCTAAACAAGTGAGTGTCATCTCATCGGTACTCACATAAATATGCACGGTGGATGTGTAGCATATTAAAACTGTATGTTGCACATTCATCGCGTATATTTATGTGAACACTGATGATATATATATTCCACCGTATAGATTTGCTCATGTCCATCGGACAAACTTAATATCTTCAAAGTGAATGGAGGGGAGGGGAATAAAACGAACCTAGTTTCCAGGATACCCCAACGACCATTCCATCCTCCACAGTTGGTTGCACCACGAATTCTATGTTATTCCCCAAGGTTTTCATTAGCGATGAGAAGAAAGCAAGCACTTGCTACAAAGGAAAATAGAACTCACTCACCAACAGTACATATAAATATTGAAATGACCAAAGGGGAAAAAAAAGAACATAACATATTCAGACGCAAACTTTCTTTTCGATTTTCAGAGGCCACGTGAATTTATATGTTTTGCCTATATTTGTAACGTCGTACCTTCTTCCCATGAAAAGATTGGAAGGCAGAAACAAAATTTGAAACGCAAAAGCATTCTTCCGAGATCACATCTGAAATCATGCAGTCGTTTTTGTTCTTCAATGCATCATACAGCTTAAGGACAGTTTCCAAAGCTTTGTGTTCCTCGGGAGATCCCGACGAGTCTTTGGCATTGCACGCCACCACGGCGCATGAGCCGCCTATGCTAATGCTTCTCTTGGAACCCAAAAGGCTCAATGAATTTTTTTCAAGTTTCGATTTCAATTCCGGACCATAATTGCTGTGAATTCCAATTCTTGATTTATATGGTGTAATGTTAAGGTGATTTGGTAGTGGTTTGAACCGTATAGGGGTGGCAGAGGGAATGGAAAAGGAAACGGAGCCCATTCAAGAAGATTTAACTTAGAATCGATCGGAAGTAAACATCAATAAATGAAATGAAGCATTTGAATGAAAGAAAGAATATTGTGATTGTGTAAGGATTACTATTAAGCTATGATCTTCATTGCAAGCTTAGAATATTTTCATTCACATGAGTAATATAATTGAAGAACTCGTAAAATATGAAGTTTAATTAGCCATTTTAAAACATAGTTTTTTAATTCCTAATTTTGATAATGAACAAAAGATCTAGCAATCACCTAATTGTTTAACATATAGTTTTACTTGTCTAAATTTTCATCCATAAATACAAGTACAGATTTTTTAAATGATTTTTTTTAAAGAAAGATAACATGATTCTATTAAAAAAAAGAAAAGATATCGTGAATTCTGGTTAACTTACGTTTGGACGGATGAATTTGATTTGAAGATAATGATTTGATTTGAGAAAGAATTTGAAGTCCACAACAATTGTTATTGGCAAAAACTTGCGTGAGACGGTCTCACAGATCATATTTTGTGAGATATATCTCTTATTTGGGTCATCAATGAAAAAATATTAATTTTTATGCAAAAAATATTACTTTTTATTGTGATTATCGATAGGGTTGACTCATCTCACAGATAAAGATTCGTGAGATCGACTCACAAAAGATCTACTATTTATTATGATACTAACTACAATTTTGTCCATTCAAGTAAACAAAAATAAATTGAAATAAATAAATTTAAAATTGAGGTTACAAATCCATCCATTCAAGTGGAACATTCTATGCCATGGATTTAGTAGTCCGACCCAATTTGGGAAAAAACCAGCCATTTTCTTGAGCCCGTTTTTTAACCGACCAATAAGCCCAGTTAGTTCAATCGTGACTCCTAGTTCTATTGCGACTCCTACTAGTTGGGCTACAGATCTGAAAGTGAGAATCAATGGCGGAAGATTTGGTTCTGGACACGGCGATCAGAAATTGGGTATTGATACCACTATCAGTAGTTATGGTCCTCACGGGGATCCTCCGTTACTTCGCCTCAAAGATGATGCGTTGCGATCAAGTTCCAGACATCAAAATGGTCAAAGAAGGGTACTATTGCTTGAATTCATTTGATTATTTCACGGTTAGATAGATAACAGTGTGTGGTGAATTTAGATTTATCAGCTCTTTGTTTTGGTTTGTATCATCAGGCAAGTGATAATCAGGGCAAGGAACCTTAAGGCAGCAGCGAATTTTATTCCCGCGAAATCGTTTCGTGCTCGCAGGTTTTATTTCAGCAACGAGGTGAGGAACTAAGAATTTTGACTTGGGAACTGTCTTTGTGTTGATTTTTGCTGTTTTGCTGTCATCAAAGTATCGCCTTTATGCTTCCTTCACTGGTCTCGTTTATTTAAGAAATAAACTGAAAAGATTTTTTTTTTTTAATATAGATTATGGTAAGAAATAAGCATTCATATAATCATTTGAAAACAAGTTAATAGGATGGGAACTAGAAGTTGCCCTTCCTTAAAATTCAAGGAATACACCAATAGTACATTGAAATGTCTATTATGATTCTATGCTAAATGACCAGTTTAATTGTGATAAAAAAACGAATACCCGAGAAAACTTTTGTTTTTAGATGAGATGCCAAAAAAACGGTTTCCTGGTTGCTTTCTTACAGTTTAAACCTCCCCCAAGCAAAAAATTGTTTGCGGGGAAGGAGCGAGGCCTAGATGTTTTGTATGTAAACCGCCACTGCAGTACTTTTGTTTACGAGAGTTCAGTTCGTAGGAAGAAATCTTATTGCTAGATGGCAATGGGTTGTGTTTATTTATTTAATTTTTTGGAGGGTAAAAATATGATTTGCATCGCAGGATAATGGATTATTACGCGTGCCTAAGGGTCAAGCTCAGAATCCGCAGGCTCAGATGTTTTCTGATCCAAATATGGCAATGGATATGATGAAGAAAAATCTTTCAATGTTTATACCACAGGTTTGGTTCCTACTTCCTACATACTTCTATCTGAAGTCTGTCAATTTCTAGGTGGCGAGATCTGTCTTTCTTACTGTATCTATGGTCATATTAACAGACACTTACTTTTGCATGGGTTAATTTTTTTTTCTCCGGATTTGTGGCAGGTTGGCTTTCTCTTTTTATT
The DNA here is from genome assembly GCF_022965805.1 of Primulina eburnea. Taxonomy (NCBI): domain Eukaryota; kingdom Viridiplantae; phylum Streptophyta; class Magnoliopsida; order Lamiales; family Gesneriaceae; genus Primulina; species Primulina eburnea. Next base: position 41,252,293 of record NC_133104.1, on the reverse strand, counting down.
TTCTTTTTCCCTTTTCACTTAATTGAATCTTGCAAAATTGTACATTTTCTTTCGTTTCGTGCTTTAACTCCGACTGTAAGCTTTATGTGCTCCATTTTTCTATTTAGAATATTTGGATTCAATTGTTTTAAAACTTCTAATAATAAGATTAATTTTCTTGTGGTTTCAAGAAATAAAAAAAAAAACTAATTTCACGTGACATCGACTAGCATGTTCTTTTTCTCATCTTGTCATGCCTATTACTAACATAAGTAATGGCATGTCTTGTTTCACAGCAAAGATTCCTTTTCCATTAACACAAAGATTCAGGGCAATGCTGCAAAATGGTATAGACTTGAGCTCTGTTGATGTCAGCTATGTTAGCGGTCGTTCCTGGTATCCCTTTAACTTGCAATGATCTTTCATTTCACCTACGAAACACAGACTGTAGCCAGCTGGTGCTCTAGATTCTTACGCTGCTTAGCGGATCTGATATTTAAATTTTCATGCTTCCAGGTATTTTCTCAACCTATTCGGGCTTAGAGGTCTCTTCAGTCTTATACTGGGAGAAGATAATGGTCAGTTTTTCTTGAACTTTAATTCATTCTAATTTTCATGCTGCTTTTTGTTGCTTACTTCTCTGTAATGTAAAAATTGTTTGTGGCCGGTTCTACGTTTTCTTTGGGTATGATGGTGAATTAACACAAGTATTTGATTTTGATCAGCAACTGATGATACACAACGTAGGATGCAAATGAGTGGATTCGATCCCACAAGGGTACACCTTTAATTTTCTGTCTGGTTGTTCTCCAATTTTTTTCATGTAGCTTAATACAGTGATCACCATAAATTAATGTGATTATCTTAGTCAATGTACATGCATACAATTGTATCTTTGATTTATTATTTTTGCGTATTGGCTCAGAGTTTGGGTGCAGAGAAAGAAAACTTAAACATTGTTCAGCATGAATGGGCCCTACCAAAATTTGAGCAACGAGCAGAAGCTGTTTTGAAGAAGCTCGTCAGCTGAGAAAGAATTAGATTAGGCTTTGCGTTACGAACAGGTAGTATTGCTTTGTTGCAGCTTTTAATTTAGTTGGTGCAGCTGCTGCGAGTTGATTAAATTTTTTAAGCATCTAAACTGCCAAAATCTTATTGCATGTGTTCCCTTCTATTGTTATGTTTTATTAATTACTTAATCGCGTTCATCAGATCAAGATTAAGAGCCTTTTTATACCGCCCCGATCCAACCATACATTTTAAGATTAAGCTTGGGGTGAGGCAGGCCTTGTGAATGATTATTTCTTTCGACATTAGTGATCAACACCATTCCTTCTCTTAAAAGTGAATTGTTTCGTATTGTATAATAACATAGTAGCATGGAAGCAGTAAACGAGCTGAAGTGAAAGAAAGTGTTCTTTGCCTACAATTAAGCTAATTGGTGCTATCAAAATACGCATGTTAAGAATTAATGAGATAGGTGAATACGAATGCCACGTATCTTCTACACTTGGATGGTAGACCACGGGTATAAGGTCATTTTCAATCCCTTGAAATATTTTTGAGATGAAAAGAATGGTCTCACCAGATTGTGACAACCTTGGACTCCTATATTGTCCCTCGAATTATGGATCTTTCACGAAAATCAGCCTAGATTCTTAGTTACACCAATTTGATTCTATCACTGTTTCTTGAAGCTAATATTTTGGTTTTAAGCTACTCTTTTTCTAGTAAATTTTCATACTCCAGTCTGATCCGAAGAATTGCCTTCTTTGAGGTAAAAGTTACGTTAAGAGGGTAATTTGTTTTTAAGACAAATTCTTAAAAGTCTGATTTAAAGAATTGCCTTTTGCTAATTGTCTCTGCCCCGACAAAATGATGCATGCTTGTCGTACTTGTAGTGATTTCAAAAATGCACGGAGCTTCACTCGATGTAAATAAAAAAAAACTATCAGGTCTCACCTTGACTTGGTTTTAACTTCAACTTTTTAATATGAATATTTGTAGAATCATTCAGGGGGCGTTTGGTAGGGATGATTAGGTGGGTTTATTTTTTTTAACATACCTAATCATATGTTTAGTAGGGGTGATTATTTAATCAAGTCTATCCCTCCTAAATGATTAGGTTATATTAGGTGTCACTCCTCATCCCATATGATTATTTATCTCACTCTTAATCAATCTTATTTTTTCAATTTTACCTTTCTCCTAAATCCAAACTCACCACCACTTCCCTACACCGACCGCCTCCCGACCACGCCGTCGTCCGCTCGTCGCCGACCGCCTCCGACACCGACCACCGCCGACCGTCGCCTCCGCCGTCGCCGACGCCGACCACCGCCGTCAATCGCAGCCACCGCCGACCAGCCCCTCCTCCTTTCGGCCGATCGTCGGCCTGCCGTCGCCGCCGATTCCGTCCGGCCAACCACCGTCATCGCCGACCATTGCCACAAAACTGGAAGGGCAATTTTGTCAATTCATCAAAAAATTATTATTTATTTCATTCTTAAAAATCATAACGAACATAATATTATTTTATCTTTATCTACTTCAATCATTTTTTTTAACGTAGCTTTATAGTAAATAATTATCCCATGTATAGTCCGCAAATATTTACATTTCACCGTACCCATTTAAAAATAAATAAATAATAAAGAAAAAAATAACTATAAAAAGATAAATAATTAGAAAGTGGATATGTGTAACTTGGGTAATCGATCCATCACGACTCATTTTTTTTCACGTGATACAATATATATGAATAACGTGAAAAAACAACTGTACAACCATAAACAACTCTTGAAATATAATTCAATCATTCATTTAAGAATGAATATTTATACTGCTATGTTGGTTAATTGAGACTTGAGGATACGTAGCGTCTTACACGGAATGCCTACATTATATAATTTTTAGCAGATAAAAACTTGTGTGGAACGGTCTCACGGATTGTACTTTGTAAGACTAATCTCTTCTTGGTCCATCCATGAAAAATATTATTTTTTATGCTAAGATTATTATTTTTTATTGTGAATATCGGTAGGATTGACCTATCTCACAGATAAAGATTCATGAGATCATCTCATAAGATACCTACTCTTTCTAGCATGCAATAATAAATTTTAATAAACCATAATCGGAGTAATATTGATAAACATAAAACTGGCGGAAAATTAATAATATTCCAAAGATATCCTTCTCAAAGATATCCTTCTCAAATTAGAATAATATTACATTTTATTTAATAAAATACATCATAAAAATATATTTTTAGTAAATACATATATCATCTAACTATCATAATAAAATATTTCTTCATCTTTATTTTTTAATATTTAGATTATTAAATCATTCATAACATAAAAGTATTATAAAGTTTTATTTTAACGTGATTTCTAAAATTTTCAAATAAAATTTATTTATATACACCAATTAATATGAAGACTATAAATCTAGTCTGCCGAGGTCTTAATCTAAATATTAATATTGTAGATAACAAACTCAATCTTGGCACGTCAGACCGTCCATAATACACACACACTGAAATTGAAAGAACACGGTACGAGTGGATGGTTTTGCTTCTTTACTATCACACGTGTCTTTTTCCTAATGGTCCACGGAAATATCGACCCCACCTTGGTCGGGATTCCCTCTACTGCCTAAACAAACCCTTCAATCAAAAACCTTCTTCCTCTGCATGAAAATGCATAATTTCTCGTCATATATATATATATATATATATATATATATATAACTCAAGTTCAACTTATCACGGCTTTGCGCAATTAACCCCGGGAGAAGGTCATTTTTTGATCCATCGTGTAAATCTAAGTGTGGCGTTCGAGGTCATATCAATTACGACACTTTGTCTTATAGAATTAGTTACGTAAATTTGGGTGCAAACGATCAGTGAGTTTGAAACCATGTTACTGTACTCGGGCTTTAGCTCGGATGATCCAAATTTTTTTACAAAATTAAATTTGATATTAGCCCGGGTAGATCAATTTAAAATATTAAAGGATGTTAGAGTTTAAAATTCTAGTTCGGGTAACGTCAGATTCCTGGCTCCGCCCTGGATAAAATTCATTCAAAATTTTTATATTATGAATTTTTTTACAAACTTTAGGTGTTCTGCCCTGGATAAAATTCATTCAAAATTTTATATTATTAATTTTTTTGAACAGAAAGATTGAAGTAAATTTAGTATATGAAGTGATTACAATAACGATATGTTTGTTGGTTATGCAATTATTCACATTATAAAATGTCACTCACAACTATTTATTACTCAAAAGAATCCAAAAGAAATAATAATAATAAATAAATAGGACAGAATTGCTGGTCCAGCGGTGATGAGTAAGATCCAGCGTGGCCTATGTAAATGGGCCCCATTTCACGAGTGAAAGCATCTAATATGGGCCCCGCCTGGATTCAATATCCAGCAAGATGGTGATTCCAGTTTTGAATGGAAGATGCGTTTTGGGATGCCACGTGAATCAACAGTGAGTTAATTCACATGGTAGGTTTTTTGTGAGACGGTCTCATTAATATTTATCTGTGAGATGAGTCAATCTTATCGATATTCATAATAAAAAGTAATATTCTTAGCATAAAAAGTAATTTTTTTGGATGACTTAAATAAAATATTCGACTCACGAAATTGATCTATGAGATCGTCTCACAAGAGTTTTTGTGTAACACATATTGTTCCATTCTCAATATTTTTCCAAAATGATATATAGAGTTTTTTGAATTTAATATACAGATGGGGTGGTTGGTCTGGTCTCTCTTATGATTTTAATTTTCAAATAGTTAGTATTTAATAATATTTACTTTTGGTATTTCAGATTATTTAATTATTTTTATATTTGAGTTATATATGGATCTTAGAAAATGAATATTATGTCATATAAGAATGTATAACCTTACTGATATCAAATCATATATATCTAATTTCGTCGTAACATAGAACGTGATGTAATTTTATGATTGTTTATTTTTTGTATAAGATGAAACCTACGACTGCTATTTTTCGATGTTATTGATATAATTTTTTTTTAATACAATAACATGTAAATAACGTGGATAAAGAAGAATAAGTCATTAGGACTTGAAGTACTTTTAATGTTGATATAAAATCGGCACCACATATGGAAGTGTGATGAAAGAGTAGTCGCCACTTGCTCCTGCCTTCAACAGCAGTACAGAACAGGCCATCAAGAAAAGAACCATAGGCAGAAAAAATTTGGCCTCCACCATGTGTCTTTGCCTGTTCTAAAACCCTTTCTTTTTTTTGATTCAATTCATCCAAATTGAAAAGGAAAAAAAAAATAGAGAGAAAAGAGAGCATTCGAGAATACTCTTCAATTTGGATGAATTGAATCAAAAAAATAAAGGGTTTTTGAACAGGCAAAGACACATGGTGGAGGCCAAATGATCACAAATTGTACACATTATATGAAAAATATAGAGACGATGGATAGTCAATTTAACCATCTACAACCAGACATTTATTGACATAGAGACCTCAAGAACTTGAAGACATGAAAGGGATCACATGTAATTTATATCATATATGAAAATATTTAAAAAATATATATATATATCTGATTTATATCTGATTCATACATGCAATGAAAAATAATATTTTTAACCTAACTAGTAACACTTTTCATATGTTGATCGGTGAGACTGTCTAGTAGAAATTTTTTTGTGATTTAAAGAAGTATTTGAAAAAATCAAATTTTTACGCATTACACGTAAATTGAATGAATATTTTGTCCAAATTAGTGAGCAACGCTCGGCTTGGTCCACCTAAACTTTACATCCCTGATCTTCTCCGCTAATGATGTTCATCGCTTCCAAACTTTGTGCCCCATTTATTTATTATTTTCACACTAATGGTTTTTCTTCCCTATAAATAGCCCTACAAATGATCATTTCTCTTCACCCCTTTACAAAACATCACTTGTATTTCTCTTTCTTTTTTCTCTAGTTTTCACCTCACTTTCACTACTCTCTTCTTCATTTAGTTCTCTCTCATTTCCCAAAACACAATGGCCACAGCTGAGGTAACCATTATTATATATGGTTTCTAGCTTGATCAAGTTCTTGAAAGTTATTAAACTTCTATATTTTGAAACTTTCAGATCTTGATTAGTGGATGGATATATGGAGTTTGGGATGATAAAGTTTGCATCTTGTGACACTAAGCGATGTATCAAACTAATTATTGCATGAATATATTTGATCTGCATGATAATCTTGAAGTACGAGTGTTTGATCATATATATATCACCAATCAAGATTTGATGGCTTGCTAGATCGAAGTATATATACATCTTTATGTTTGATTTCCTTTATTTTCCACTATATTTCAAGAACGATCGCTGTTTGATCTGTTCCCGGATTAATTATAAAAAAGAACTAAAATTTTATGTGTTTAAAAAATCGAGCTTCACTTCAAATTAAGTCCACACATCTCACTCACGCCAACCCGATTCTTGGATGGGCTTATCAAAATATAGAATAACTGTGCAATTTAACAACCTTGGGAGATGATAAACGTTTGTAAATCGTAGGTAACATTTCCAACACCAGTGGCAGAGACAGTAGAGAAAACCGTCCCAGAAAATGTGGAGGAGGTGGAGATCACGCCACCTGTTCTGGAAGAGCCAGTAGCGGCTGAAGAGGTGGAAGTATTACCACCAGAAAACGAGCCCGAGGAAGACCCGACAGAAGAACCAGCTGAGGTAGTTGATGCAGAAGAGCCTGCAGAGGAACCAAAGCCAGAAGTAGAAGCCACTGAGGTGGAGGTCTCAGAAGAGCCTGCTGCTGTCGAAGAGACTCAAACAGAAGAAGCCACCACCGAAGAACCAGCGGCTCCAGCACCGGAAGAGGCCGAACCGGCGGTGGTTGAAAAAGTTCCAGCTAAGGAAAGCGAGGAGTGAGTAAAGAAGGTTATGCAGTGTTCGAGTTCTTTTGGGATCTGTAAGCTGTGTACCAGAGTCGGAGTGATCTGGTGTCTATTTGTTTGTCTGTACTTTTGTTTGTATGATTGTGGCTTGATATTAATAATATTGAAAGGGTTCTTGTATTGGTGTTTCTGAAGCCAAAATCATGTGGAATGAGTATATCTTATGAGTTGTATTGGGCTTTTATCATATAAATATCTTGTGGTTTAAGTTAAATTTGAGTTAAGAGTGCAGAGTTTTCCATTGAATTTGAGTCCATATACTTCTTATAGATCATATTTGTTTGTGTTTGCAACTTTTTTGGATGATTCTTAGATTTTTTTTCTTTGCAAATGTGTTAAAAATAATTCTTAAAATTACTTTTTTGTAGAGATCGCAATTACAATCTAAAATATATAAACAAAGACTTTTAACGAGCGGAACTTAAACTCAACCGAAGCCGCCTTCAATCAAAGTTGTCCGGTACACTCTGATGGAATGTGATGACAGATAGCATGGATTAATGAATCCAGATATCATATTGATTTTGTGGTCCACATGTGATTTGTATTTCTATCAAATCGTAACAGAAAAATCAAATTCATAATATATTATTTTTTTGGATTTTTATTAAACAAAGTAACACGGTCCGGACTGAAGCTTCCGATCTCACTTGTCCGATGAAGTGTCAAAGCGAAAAATGACACGTAGTCGAGATTCCAAACTCCACCTATAAATAGGTCATGCGAGATTTATTTCCAAGTACACCAAGTTTAATCTCTCTCGAGTCTTGATAGTTTTCTAGGCATTTCTAGCCATTTTGGAAAGCTCGGGCAGCTGGCGAAATGCTCTTGGAATAGTCGGTAAATCAAAGATCGAGTGGCAAAGCGATCATCCCCAGAGGGATTTCGACAAACGAATGTATGATCTCATAGCCTTAGTTGTAATCAGGGAATAATAGATGAAAGCTATAAGCATGTGTAGGTGATAATACTCTTAGTATAAAAAGTAATACTTTTTCATGGATGACCCAAATAAGAGATCCGTCTCACAAATACGACCCGTGAGACCATCTCACACAAGTTTTTTGCCCTATATTAATTGTCATCTGATGCATATTTATATTGTCATGTTATATATGTGGCATCGCATATTATGTTGTGTTGGAAATTTGAATAAAAATTATATGTCATGAATGTGGGAGTGTCTTTTGGTTCTCCACATTCTTGAGTTGGTTGTGGCTCATTATTGTGGAATGTCTTTTGACTTTCCACATTCTTGAGTTACTTGAAAACTTGTGGCTCTTCATATTCTTGAGTTAATGGGAAGATTAATTGAGTTAATTAATCTTGCATGACTCTTGGTATGCTTTTTGGGGGCTTATAAATAGTGTGTTCATTTCATCAATTCAAGTACATGAAAATCTTTTCTCTCAAGTATTCTCTTGCATTTCATCTTGTTAGCTTTTCATTTGCCTCCGTTAAATCTCGGTGATAAAGTAAAGGTACGCTTTCAGTTCGTCGTAGTAGTGTCTCGTGCTAAGTCACTGCTGGTTGTTCCGTTGTATCCTGGGAAACAGACGTCCAAGTTCATCTTCGAAGCACATCCCGGAGGGGACGAATCTGTTTTAAGGACACTGTATTTTCATACAGGCCTCGGTTTGCTTTATTTTAAGCATTGTGCTACTATTTTGTTCATACTACTAGTTCGTTGGTTTTAGTATACCTTTCTGTTTATTCCATACATTTTGTATAACAATCTTAAAACAGATTACTTATTACGAGTTTTGTTTCAGATATGGCTACTGAAACTAACGTGCAAAGGGAAACTGTTCATGTTGTCCCTCCTCAAGTTGTCCCTCATGGTACCCCACGTGCTGCTGCGGTTGCTGTTCCACCAAGTCACGGTGAAAAACCCGAGAAGTTTACTGGTGTGGACTTCAAAAGGTGGCAGCAGAAGATGCTGTTTTACTTGACGATGCTGAACCTGGCTAGATTCCTCACGGAGGATGCTCCTAAACTCAACGAGGGTGAGGGAGATGTTGAATCTGTTAGTGCGGTTGAGGCATGGAATCATTCTGATTTCTTGTGCCGAAACTATGTACTAAACGGATTAGCAGATTCGCTCTACAACGTGTTTTGCGAAAAGAAAACGGCTAAAGAGCTGTGGGAATCCCTTGACAGAAAGTACAAAACCGAGGATGTCGGGGCCAAGAAGTTTCTTGTTGGTCGCTTTCTGGACTTCAAAATGGTGGATTCAAAGCCGGTCATCAGTCAAGTTCAAGAACTACAAGTGATTCTTCACGAGATTCACGGTGAGGGGATGACTTTGAGTGAATCATTCCAAGTGGCTGCTATTGTTGAGAAGCTACCACCAGCTTGGAAGGATTTCAAGAACTACTTGAAGCACAAGCGAAAGGAGATGAATGTTGAAGAGTTCATTGTTCGACTTCGCATCGAGGAAGACAACAAGAGTTCGGAAAGACGATTATTTTCTCCTGTTGTCGCTAAGGCAAATGTTGTTGAGCATGGCCAAAGCTCGAAAAAGAGAACATTTTCCTCCTCCAGCAAAAGGTTGAACATAGGACCCAAAGGAGGCGTGTCAAAGAAAAAGTTCTCCGGAAAATGCTACAACTGTGATGGTATGGGTCACAAGGCATCTGAATGTAAGAAGCCGAAGAGAAACCGAGAGGCGAATGTGGTAGAGAACATTGCTCATGAGGTTTCGAACATGAGTCTCTGTGCTGTAATATCAGAGGTTAATCTGGTGGGTTCGAACACCAGGGAGTGGTGGATCGACACTGGTGCCACTCGCCATGTTTGCTCCGACAAGGAGATGTTTGCTACTCTTGAGGAATCTGAGAATGGGGAAAAGCTGTTCATGGGAAATTCCGCCACTTCTGAAATCAAGGGTCAAGGGAAAGTTGTTCTGAAGATGACATATGGAAAAGAACTGACTCTAAACAATGTGCTGTATGTACCGGACATTCGCAAGAACTTGGTGTCCGGGTCGCTTCTTAACAAGCATGGTTTCCGCATTGTCTTCGAGTCAGATAAGGTGGTTTTGTCAAAGAGTGGAATGTTTGTTGGCAAAGGTTATGTTTGTAATGGTTTATTCAAACTAAATGTAATGGCTATTAAGCCCGTGATGAATAAAGTTAATACTTTTGCTTACTTGCTTGAGTCTTCTTGTTTATGGCATGGTAGACTTGGACACGTTAATTACGATACAATTCGTAGACTAATTAACATGAAAAGCATTCCTGCATTCCAAATTGATAAACAACACAAATGTGAAACGTGTGTTGAGGCAAAACTAACAAGATCATCTTTTCGAACTATTGAAAGAAATAGTGAACCGCTTGATTTAATTCACAGTGATGTATGTGATTTAAAAGGTGTACAAACTCGTGGTGGAAATAAATACTTCATTACTTTTGTTGACGATAGCACAAAATTTTGTTATGTGTATCTCCTTAAAAGTAAGGATGAAGCTATTGACAAATTTGTCCAATATAAGAGTGAAGTTGAAAACCAACTTAGCAAGAAAATTAAGGTGCTAAGAAGTGATCGTGGAGGTGAATATGAATCACCATTTGCTGAGTTTTGTGCTCAACACGGTATTAAACACGAAAGAACTGCACCTTATTCTCCTCAGCAAAATGGCATTGCAGAGAGAAAGAATCGCACATTGAAAGAAATGATGAATGCGTTGCTATTAAGTTCTGGTTTACCACAGAACATGTGGGGGGAAGCTGTTCTAACAGCAAATTACCTTTTAAATAAGGTGCCCCGAAAGAAGCTAGATAAAAGCCCATACGAGTTATGGAAAGGTAGAAGTCCTTCTTACCAATACTTGCGAGTGTGGGGGTGCCTTGCCAAGGTAGCAGTACCCACTCCAAAGAAGGTAAAGATATGACCAAAAACTGTAGATTGCATTTTCATTGGATATGCTCAAAACAGTAGCGCTTATCGTTTTCTTGTACACGAATCTCAAATACTTGATATTCACAAGAATACAATAATGGAATCAAGAAATGCTTCGTTCTTTGAACACATGTTTCCATGCAAATCTAAGGAAGAACCAAGTTCATCCAAAAGATTATATGAAACAATTGATGAAGAACAAGAGCTTCATCAAGACATTGAACCTAGACGTAGCAAGAGAGCTAGGACTGAGAAATCCTTTGGTCCGGATTTCATCACTTTCATAATGGAAAGTGAACCTCAAAGCTTCAAGGAAGCAATTAGTTCATCTGAGGGACCTCTATGGAAAGAGGCTATCAATTCCGAAATGGAATCCATTTTACAAAACCATACGTGGGAATTAGTAAATCTTCCTCCGGGAAGCAAACCACTAGGCTGTAAATGGGTTTTCAAAAGAAAAAAGAAATCAGATGGAACAATAGATAAGTATAAATCCAGATTGGTAATTAAAGGTTACCATCAACGTGAGGGGCTTGATTACTTTGACACATATTCTCCTGTATCGAGAATAACCTCTATCCGTGTGATACTTGCGATTGCCGCCTTCCGGAATCTTGAAGTACACCAAATGGACGTAAATACTGCTTTTCTAAATGGAGATTTAGAAGAAGAAATTTACATTGAACAACCTGAGGGATTTTCTGTGACCGGGCAAGAAAATAAGGTATGTAAACTGGTGAAGTCTCTGTATGGCTTAAAACAAGCACCAAAGCAATGACACGAAAAATTTGATAAAGCCATGATAGAAAGTGGATTTAAATTCAGTGAATGTGACAAATGTGTATACATAAATAACACTGAATTTGGATATGTCATCTTATGTCTTTACGTAGATGACATACTTATCATTGGTAGTAATGATAAGATGATCAAATCCACCAAGAAGTTATTGAATTCAAGATTTGACATGAAAGATTTGGGCTTAGCCGATGTAATCCTTGGAATTAAAATCCATAGAACATCAGAAGGGCTAGTCCTAAGTCAGTCACATTATGTTGACAAAATACTTGAGAAATTCAATAACGATGACTCTGCATTGGCTAGAACCCCGATAGATACCAGTCAACATCTATCAAAGAATCGAGGTGAGAGTATGTCTCAATTAGAATACTCTCGAGTCATTGGAAGTCTGATGTACCTAATGAGTTGTACAAGACCAGACATAGCCTATGCAGTAAGCAAATTGAGTAGATTCACGAGTAATCCAGGAGTTGAACACTGGAAATCAATTATCAGATTGCTAAGATACTTAAGGTACACTCGTGATCATGGGCTGCACTATACAAGATATCCTGCTGTTATTGAAGGATACAGTGATGCTAATTGGATATCTGATATGAAAGATTCAAAATCTACAAGTGGATTCATATTCACTTTAGGAGGTGCAGCAATTGCGTGGAAATCTTCTAAACAAACTGTAATAGCCAGATCCACAATGGAATCTGAGTTTATAGCTCTCGACAAGTGTGGTGAAGAGGCTGAATGGCTGCGTCACTTCTTAGAAGATGTTCCAGGATGGGAAAAACCTGTGCCGGCTATATGCATACATTGTGATAGCCAATCTGCGATTGGAAGGCACAAAATAATATGTATAATGGTAAGTCTAGGCATATACGTCGTAGAAATAATACCATTAGACAACTACTCTCAACTGGAGTTATCTCTGTGGACTATGTAAAGTCAAAGGATAATATAGCGGATCCGCTAACCAAAGGGTTAAACAGAGAGTTAGTTGCGAAAATGTCAAGGGGAATGGGGCTCAAGCCTATAGAATAAATTGGTGCGAAGGAAAACCCAACCTACGCTGACTGGAGATCCCAAGAACTAGGTTCAATGGGACAACCTAATCGCATTAATTTGGAGAATCACCGTGGGGGTTATCCCTAGTCCATTCCTTTTATGAAACAGTGAATGTTGAGGATAAGCTTACGGCTTTTAATGATTCTGATGAGAAGAATATAGAATCACCTATGTGAGAGAGAAGTGGGGCCGCTTCGAAGGAATTGCAAGGCTCAATTCTAGACCCTCTCGCAGAACCAGGCGTGTGTTCATGGCCAAAACGAACACAATCATGAGAACTGAATAGTATCAGGGAGAGTCTTGTGTGAAATATATCTTAATTTACATAAATGACAGAACAGTTCAAGGACATCATGTCTACTGGTCAGCTAGTAAAGCAAATATATTTCATGAGGAAAGGTTCAAAGGATAACACCTACCTATCCTATGCAGGATTCAACTGTAGAACTTTGTCACCGAGATTTATATCAATTTTCATTCATGTGGGGGATTGTTGGAAATTTGAATAAAAATTATATGTCATGAATGTGGGAGTGCCTTTTGGTTCTCCACATTCTTGAGTTGGTTGTGGCTCATTATTGTGGAATGTCTTTTGACTTTCCACATTCTTGAGTTACTTGAAAACTTGTGGCTCTTCATATTCTTGAGTTAATGGGAAGATTAATTGAGTTAATTAATCTTGCATGACTCTTGGTATGCTTTTTGGGGGCTTATAAATAGTGTGCTCATTTCATCAATTCAAGTACATGAAAATCTTTTCTCTCAAGTATTCTCTTGCATTTCATCTTGTTAGCTTTTCATTTGCCTCCGTTAAATCTCGGTGATAAAGTAAAGGTACGCTTTCAGTTCGTCGTAGTAGTGTCTCGTGCTAAGTCACTGCTGGTTGTTCCGTTGTATCCTGGGAAACAGACGTCCAAGTTCATCCTCGAAGCACATCCCGGAGGGGACGAATCTGTTTTAAGGACACTGTATTTTCATACAGGCCTCGGTTTGCTTTATTTTAAGCATTGTGCTACTATTTTGTTCATACTACTAGTTCGTTGGTTTTAGTATACCTTTCTGTTTATTCCATACATTTTGTATAACATGTTGAACATGGTATCTTTTGATATAGCCTTATTCTTGGAGGATCGGGGCATCGGGAGGAACCAACTGATTCTACGGGGCAACGTGCTACAATTATTAATGACATTTAAGTACATGATCTTATCATGTACGGGAGCTACTAACTGATTCAACAAAGGAGTGTACTACATATATTGGCACTAGCTGAGTTTGAGATTTCAGTTGATCAATGATCGTCAATCCATGTTCATGCATGTACATATATATTTGTATATTCATATATTTCGTTTCGAGCGATTAGGTCGCTCACATCTTTGCTTTTATCTTGGACATCATATTCGCATGAGACATGTCTCATATTGGATGGGCCAAGCGGTCAAGGCAACACTTAGGTTTGGACCGAAATCTGACGTCCATAAGATTTATCAATAGTTTTTATCCATTATTTATTTGCACTTTTTTTTTTGGCTGGCTTGATATCATTAATAATTCAATCAAATCAAGTGTTTGGTTGAAATTTTATTATTGAATACTTATCCGACATTGATCAAATCATTATTTATTCCACATAAATCAAATCATTGAATTAAAATTATAAAATTATCATTTATATATACTTGTAATTCCCTAACAAACCTATGAGCACAATCAAACTTCCGCACCATGTACGTACATAGATAACAACAGAGAGTCATTCCACAGTAAATCTAGAGCACGGTATCGGATTCAATTCTTAAACAAGGATTCAAAAAAGGTCGTGCATATATTTTGGTACCTCCAATCTTCGTCGTTGCCGGCTTTTGCTGGCTGCATGTATACTTCTTTGAGTAGTAGCCTGTGAGGCATCAAGTATAGTATAATACCAATCAAGAGAGTCTCTGGCTTCAGGTGAAAAAGCTCATTTCCTTTCAAAATGTTCACAACGACTTACACCACACAGCCTGCTGTGCTACTAGCTTGAGTTTACCTGTATTGTTCCTTGAAGCTCATCAAACAACCAGTATTCGCATGTGAAAGTATCACAAACAATTTCGTGTTTGACAGAAGATTAGAGCGAGCTTCCCAGATATCCTTGACACCTCGACTACCCTGCAGTTAAATTCAAACACTTGTCATCCATCTCAATAAAATATCAATTCCTCGTTAGAAGAAAATAGAAGGCATTCAAACGAGATTTCATCATAGCTTCTTCTAGAATTATAAACAACTAGTAAGATGAAGGTAATGTAGGAAAATCGTTACCTTACCTATTTTGCACGATCCACTCAGTTTATTTATTTTTTTCTCAGAGCACCAACTTGAATCCTTCGGCCAAGAAATCATCACTGAGAAAAGAGGAGAGGTAAAATTCAGGTCCAATAAAGTTGATGATTTGAATGCCATATTTTCTAGGATCTAAGAAATTTAAATTGCTCTCCGACCATTGATATCAGAAAAGCACAGATCATCTTTGGCATGGATGCCACCTACATGGAAGAAACTTCTCTAAGTAACCCATAAAATAAACGAATTAAAGTTGGGAGAAAACATATATAATTTAAGTATGTAAAAACTCCCAAGGGCATACAAAATCCATGAGTGAATGGCATCTATCCCAAGCCAAGTGACTGATGCTCATGATTTCAGCCACTTTTACCTTTTATTGGAGCTCCTTCTTGTCGTCTTTTTCCGCGGCCCATGTTTCTTGACTTCGTCCGGTGCATCAATAGAAACAAGACTCTCAACACAAACCTCAGCATAGAACACAAAAGGCAAGCCATCTACAATAACATTTTCAACAGTTTTGTTTCTTAAATCATACAAAACAAGTCTTTTATCATCACAATTCAAAAGAATCTTATTTCCGTCCCTCGAATACACCAATGGCTTCATAAAATCATGAGGGTCGATTAAGGGAGATTTGATTGATAGCAAAGTAGTCCATGATTCCTTCACACCATACTCTTTCATTACCCAAATTGTCACCTGTGATATTCTAGAGCACACAACAGAGAGACACCCTCCAATCACATCCAAATTCACACCAACATCCCTGAGCCGAATTCCGGGCGGCATCGGCTCTTCAAAATGTTTCTCAGTCTCCACACTGAAAGCCATTATTTTCAAAAATTCACCCGAATGTATGCGCTCAGGATCCTCCACCAGCGTATACAAAGCCCCATTGACATGCACGCGCCAATGCCCCCTTAAGAAGGGGAGGGAATAAGGAAAGCCCTCTATCCTTTTCCACGAATTCGATTTCGTGCTGTAGATCTTTGTTTCAGAGCACATCCACGCATGACTAATCTTATTCCTAAATTCCACAACTTTGACAACCTTATAATCATCGTTTGTTGAATCATAACCAAACCCATATGCAGTCTTGGAGTAAGATTCCAGCTCGGTAGGGTATTCAACCACAGAATCGGGCAAAATCTTGTAGTTTCTTGAAAAGGGGTTCCATAAAACCGGAGGCTGACTCATCACAACCACCAAACCATTGCAAGAATTGGTGATAATATCAACACTTTTGTAGTAAAACGGGGGTCTGATAACTTGGGCCTTGTCGAGAGAATCCAAATCGACCGAATACAGACCTAGGCCGCCAAGAATCAGATTACGATTGGAACTCGTAATCATAGATCGACGCAAGTGCAGTTTTATAAAATATTCACTGTCTATCAAGAAACACCACGATTTCGCAACACAACGGAATCGCTTAAGGGACTTCACAGGGAGGCGGCAGAGGATGTCTTCTACTATAACAAACGGAAGAGTTGACATTTTTTGCTCCTATTTTCTTACTGCTTGTTAGCCGTTCTAGCTCTGTTAAAAGATTCTTGCAAGCGCTTTTTTTGACTACATCTTTTGGAGAAACTTGTCTTTACTTTTCGAAATATATTACAGTTTCTTCAAAAAATTTAATGATTTACTCAAAGATCTCTCTCTTTCATTCAGGAAGACTGGAAAAAGTGCAATACAGGGGACTGCGCAAGATAAAATCTTACCATTTCCATAAGAAACTTTCACATGGATTTAGACACGAAAACGGATCAAGAATCGCGGCCTTTAATGTTTCTCTGAAACAAAAAAATCGAGGATTTAATGGAGATTTGCGCTTCAGTATTGGGTTGGTAGCAATTAGCATTACAACAACGAGGTAGTGTTGGGATCAAAGTGGGAGAAGACTGAAGAGAGATTGGCTTACAGTTTACGAAGTAGCGCAAATTCCATTATTTAACCAAACAAATGCGAATATGAAGCAAAACAAATGGTCCCCACGCGCAAACTTTTAAATTGCTTCAATGTAAGGTTAATTAACTGCTTGAATTATCTAAAGGAAACCGTGTTACAGAAGCCACTTGGTGAGACAAAAAATATTATTTTTTATTATAAATATGTGGAAGATTGATCCGACTCACGAAAATTTCGTGATATTATCTCATAAAAAAACTTATTTACTATGAATTAGTCATGCTATGTTACAAGTACAACCAGATTTTTTAAAAAATAATATTATTTGATTACAAAAACTGTTTAAAAAAATACACTTATTAAAATGTTTTTTAGAAATCAGATTTTCTGAGTTCTGATATTCTGTTTCTACTTCTATTTAAAAATAAAAACCAAAGCAATGTTTAACTTATCCAAACTCAAAACCATTTCTGCTTTTTTAAGGGGAAAAACAATTTTTAAAAAATTGATTTATTTAAATGTTTTTAAAGTTACAATTTTTGTATCTAAACTCACTATATTTGAGATTGAATATCGAGTTTGATACGTTTCCCTGGCTCAAAAATAACAATACTATAATCATATCAATTTAATAAAATCTAACATAAAAGAGTAGGTATTTTGTGATACGATCTCACGAATCTTTATTTGTGAGACAGATCAACCATATCGATATTCACAATAAAAAAATAATACTCTTAGCATAAAAATTAATATTTTTTTTATAGATAACTCAAATAAGATACATGTCTCACAAAATACGACTCGTGAGACCCTCTCACACAAGTTTTTGTAACATTAAAAAATGACTCTCGTATCACACTTAAGGAGCTTAATTTTAATAGAATAACGCGGGTAATTTCCAGGTAGTAGCAATCAAACTTACTTGATAGTCCTTGTTATTCACTTTATTTTATACAAGTACTTTTTATATTTTAAAGTTTCTATTTAAATAATTTAAATTTAAAAATCATTTTCTATTTAAAATTTGTTTGGACGACCCACTACACCCATATCTTGACTTATGTCTCCAAATTAAAAAATAATAATTGTTAAAACTTTTTTAAAAATGATTGTTAAAATTTAATATATTTCTTAGTAGCTTAAAACATTTTGTAAATAAAGTCAAAAAAGGCTATAAAGAGAGTTTAAGGATATTTGGGTTAATTTATGTGAAGAAGGGAAAAAAACTACAGATAAATATTCCTCGACTCAATGTGTTTTCAGCTTGAAATTTGAAAATTTCAAGATTTATTAGCATATTAATTTAATTCGAACGAGTTTTATGCCTCTTGCAAATTTCAACGGTGCTCAAACCAAATGCGCCATAATTAGGCCTTTAATTGTTTTTAAAATTGTTAAATGAGTCTGGCCACATCGACAAATAAGTGGGTTGAGTTGATAATTTTCTTGATCGCTCTCGTCAAATGATGGGGTGCGGGTCAACCTCTCCCAACCTACCAAATATAACTTAAATTTGGCAGGTTGGTCCGGCCCATCAAATTGGCGGATTTGGATTGACAATATTTCAATATGCCCAAATGACGAGATGCCCATCTCTCTCTGTCAAATGACGGGTAGTGACAGGTTACGAGTCGATCTATGTTATCTATTTTAACAACTCTAATTAATTCCCTCAATTTTTTTTTAACACTGATTAGGGATGGTAATTTCCTCCGAACCCGTTGGAGGATCCGATACCCGACCCGAATAGAAGAGGGTATGGAGGATTTTTATACCCGATTAAGTAATTGGGTAATCGGGTATGGGGATTTTCGGGTTCGGGTATGGAGGCGGGTTTGATATAATCCGACCCACGACCGACCCGAATACACACTTAAATTAATATATATATATATATATATATATATATATATATATATATGTATATATAGTAATTATATTTATTTATATTAAAGATTCATTTTCTCACATCCAAGTAAATCGATATTTTTTCTTTTCTCTTCCATTTCACTTTTACGTTTCAAGTTTTTACTGCTCTTAAATTGTTCAACTAATATAGACTATTTTTAATATTTTGTTATTTTTTCTATAAAGTTTACTTTGCAAATTTTTATCAATAATAATTTTTCTTATTGTTCATTTAAATAATTTTTTAAATATTCATAACTTCATTGAAATAATTTAAATTTGAAAAAATTCAATTGTATATGATAATAGGGTATTTGGGTAGGGTACGAGTATCCGATAATCCGATGGATATGAGGATGATGATGAAATTCAATACCCGATAGGTATGAGAATGAATTTAATAAATGGGTATGGGGATGGATGTATCAAATCCGACCCATACTCTACCCATTGACATCCCTAACACTGATCTATGTAGTGAAGAAGCTCTCCCAACAAGTGTCTATTCGTTTAAAACACTCAAAATTTATTTCGACAAAGACGAATCAAGTTTCTTAGCAATCATAATTACATATTTCATGCGTCACTGAAGGCCAGCCTCCCCACTCCCTCTTTAAATTTTTCGTTGAGAGATATCATGAAAAATTGAACTTATTTGAATGATAAGTGCTTGTCTATTGTCATGCACATGTTGATAGGCTAATAAACCCTTCATATTTCTAAAAATGGTAAATTTAATTTCAAAATCTAGTTTTAATATGAGGTAACTTTTAAATTTTAGTCTTTTTTGTCAAATTACTAACGTGGTATCAGACAAGTAATAATTTTATATGTCACGTCATTATATTTTCGATGTCATATCAATATTTTTCATTTTAACGTCAGAATTTTGACGAAATAAGACCAAATGAAAACAAAAATAAAGTTAGTATATCAAAGACAAATATTAAAAACTTAATATTCAAATAACTTTCCTAACTTTTAAAGATCTGAATAGGACAATGGTGAAAGATTTAATCTCTCCATCCCGAGCATGGAAAGAGGACGAGGTACATGCGTTATTTCCTTCCTTTGAAGTAGATTATATCCTTGGACCTTGATATTCCATTAAGCAGGCAAAACTAGGTAGACATCAGCCATTGCCTTCTTTTC
This sequence comes from Primulina eburnea, assembly GCF_022965805.1. Taxonomy (NCBI): domain Eukaryota; kingdom Viridiplantae; phylum Streptophyta; class Magnoliopsida; order Lamiales; family Gesneriaceae; genus Primulina; species Primulina eburnea. Next base: position 41,232,273 of record NC_133104.1, on the reverse strand, counting down.
TGCCCCAAAGTTCGAGATGTATGGAAACGTTCTGATTTCGGGTATCATTCGAAGAAATGTTGTAAGTTGTGCTTTATGTTTTGCGGTTTTTATTTGAGAGACAATCTGTCTAAACCAGATTTTGAGCTATTTGTTATGTATGCTTGGGCAGTTTGGAAATATATCTGAAGATTGTAACATAATTCAAAGCATCAGAAACATTCGATTAAGATTGAATGTGTTTCTCCTTTGCTTGATTTGTTCCGGATAGCTCGTATTGTTATTTATTAGACTAACGGTTAGATTGTTAGTTAACTCGGTTATTAATCAGTTTGAGTTTGTTAGATAACAGTTAGTTTACTCATTGATTACTCTAATATAAATAAGAAATGTACAGACTACTATTCGACTCTCTCAACATAATAATGAAGAATTCAGTTTACATTCGACGCATGCTCATCTCTGCAATATGGTATCAGAGCATTTCCACACCATTGATGAGCTTGTGATTCTCTCATCGAAGCTACGATCAGGTGAGCTTAATTTCCTCGGTAAATTCCAGATCGGTGTTTTTCATTCTCAATTTTGCAATTGGAACTTCTGAATATTGGATTCTGGATCCATGGCAAATACAAACCCCCCGGCGTGGAATATGCAAATGGGGCGATCAGCTGTTGACGACCAATCGAGTCCCTATTTTCTTCATCATTCTGATAATCCAGGGCTGCTCCTGGTCTCACAGCAACTCACGGGTGAAAATTTTCCGTCATGGAGTCGAGCAATCACAATTGCACTCTCGGTTAAGAACAAATTGGGGTTCATTGATGGATCCATTCCCAAGCCACCAGAGAATGATCTCAATTTGACAAATGCGTGGATACGGAACAACAACATCGTAATTTCCTGGCTCCTAAATTCTGTGTCCAAGGAAATATCAGCAAGCGTTCTGTTCGCGGAGTCGGCAGAAGACATATGGAAAGATCTGAGAGATCGTTTTCAACAAAGCAACGCTCCCAGAATATTTCAACTACGAAGAGAGTTGATCAGTTTGCGCCAAGATCAAGATCCGGTTGGAATTTACTTCACTAAACTTAAGGCCATTTGGGAAGAATTAAACCAATTTCGACCAGTTTGCAATTGTGGTAAGTGCAACTGTAGTGGGGTCAAGAACATTGAAAATTATGTTCAGATGGACTATGCCATGACTTTCCTAATGGGTCTCAATGATTTATTCTCTCATACTAGGAGTCAAGTTCTTCTACTTGATCCACTTCCACCTATTAGCAGAATCTTTGCTTTAGTCATACAAGAAGAACGACCAAGGGCTATTGGGAGTCAGTCCAATTTCAACACACTAACAAACGACTTGGCATTTGCCCTCCAAGGGGAACAACAACAATCTCAATACAATAACAGAGCAAGAAATAAATTTCAGAAAGGAAGGCCCTATTGCACTTCTTGCAATGTCCCTGGACACACTGTGGAAACATGTTATAAGATTCATGGCTATCCACCCGGATACAAGAACCGAACCAGAAATGTGAACAGAAGCTCACCAGCCCCAATAAATCAAGTATCAGGACATATTCCTTCATCTGGAGCACGAGAAGTTCTTGGTGCTTCTCCTTCAAATATCTTACAGAATTTTGATAAAAACCAGATGGAGCAACTAATGGCTATGTTTGTTCAACATCTCTCAGCTGCTGACAAGAAGCTTGATCGGCAAGAAGGTTCGCATGATCATTTCAGTTCAGGTACTTGTCTATCGATATCTATTCCTAATGTGTTACATTCACCTTCGTGTTGGATTGTGGATTCGGGAGCATCTCGACATATTTGCTCGAATATGAATTCTTTCACTTCCCTTAAGACAGTAGACAATTCACGTGTCATTCTGCCCAATCACGAGTACATTGATGTTAAATTATGTGGTGAAGTCAGATTGGTATCTTTACTTCTATCTGATGTTCTTTACATACCCGAATTCAAATTTAATCTACTGTCCCTGAGCTCCTATATAGCCAACACAGAAGTGGTGATCAGTTTTCATCGTGATTCCTTTACCATTCAGGACTTGACAACCAAGAAGATGATTGGCAAGGGTAATCGGACAGAAGGTCTCTATGTTCTAGAAGTCAAGAATCTGGAAAACTATAACTCACACTCAAAGGTTCATGTCAATCAAGTTAGCTCACAAGTTTGGCATTGTCGTCTTGGGCACCCTTCAATGAAGATCGTGCAGACTCTGAAGTCTCATTTACATTACAAGGATATTGATGTACCTGATATACCATGTTCTATATGCCCATTAGCAAAACAAAGAAAATTACCATTTGTTTCTCATCACAATATGTCTGCAAAGTCTTTTGATCTCATACATTGTGACATTTGGGGTCCATATCGTGTTCCTACACATAATAATCAAAGATATTTTCTGACTTTAGTTGACGACTGTACAAGGTTTACATGGGTTTTTCTCTTGCAACACAAGTCTGAAGCGATGAGTATAGTGTCTAGATTCTGTCAAATGGTTGAAACGCAATTCACAATGAAATTCAAGGCCTTTCGTACTGATAATGCTAAAGAATTTGCTTTCACCAAGTTGTTACAGACAAAAGGAATTCTGCATCAGTTTTCATGTGTGCAAACTCCTCAACAAAATTCTGTAGTCGAAAGGAAACACCAACACTTACTTAACGTTGCTCGTTCCTTGTTCTTTCAATCCCATGTACCCATTCGTTTCTGGAACGAATGCATTTTGACAGCAACTTATTTGATAAACCGCATACCTTCTCCTTGGACACACAACAAGTCTCCTTATGAGTTGCTGTATCAGAAAAGTGTGGATTATTCACAGTTTCGTATATTCGGTTGTCTTGCGTTTGCTTCCACTTTATCAGCTCACCGAGACAAGTTTCTTCCAAGAGCTCGTGCATGTGTCTTTTTGGGATACCCGCCAAACATGAAAGCATACAAATTACTGGATACTAAGACCAAGGAAATATTTATATCACGAGATGTGGTTTTCCATGAATCCATATTCCCATTTATCTCTATATCTCCTAAGGAAGAAATGATTGATCCATTTCCCAACTTGGTCATTCCCACATCAGCAAGAGTTGATAGTACTGAATGTTTGAACAACAATGCTCCAGTAGATGTTCCACACGAGACATCAGACGTTGATTCACTTGCACCTTCAGCCACTGATGCTCAAAATAGCGCTCCAGAAATTCCCTCTCATATTGCACCTACTCGCACTTCTTCGAGAGTGACCAAACAACCATCATACTTAAGACATTATCATTGTCAACTACTGCAACATCAATCACACCCAACCTCTACAGTCTTGTATCCTTTGGAGGCTCACATGTCTTACCAAGCATTGTCCTCAGCATACAAAAATTTTGTACTTAATATTTCCACTCAAGAGGAACCTCAATTCTTTCATCAATCCGTCAAGTCCAATGCATGGCGGGATGCAATGAGTGCTGAACTCGATGCCATGGAAGCCAACAAGACATGGTCGGTGGTTCCGCTTCCTTCCAACAAGCAAGCCATAGGCTGTCGATGGGTATACAAGATAAAACACAAATCTGATGGCTCGATTGATAGATATAAGGCTCGGTTAGTGGCGAAAGGCTACAACCAGTGCGAAGGTATTGATTTTTTTGAAACTTTTTCCCCAGTTGCCAAGCTAGCCACTGTCAAAGTTTTACTTACACTTGCTGCTAGCCAAACTTGGCATCTTGCACAATTGGACGTTAACAATGCCTTCTTGAATGGTGATCTCCTCGAAGATGTTTACATAGATCTACCTCTTGGATTCATTCCTGAGGTACAAACCGATTCAGCAAATTCAAAGCTTGTGTGCAAACTACACAAATCTATCTATGGCTTACGCCAAGCCTCTCGCCAATGGTACACTAAATTTTCAAATGCAGTCCTTGCATCTGGATTTGTACAATCCCATGCTGATCATACCTTATTCACCAAAGGATCGGGGTCTTCTTTCTTAGCATTGCTAGTATATGTTGACGACATCATTATTGCCGGACCTTCTCCTGGTTTAATTCATGAAGTAAAGACTGTCCTTCAATCCAAATTCAAACTCAAAGATCTATGGCCCTTAAAATATTTTCTTGGCCTCGAAATAGCACGGACAACACAGGGCATATGTCTATCACAACGCAACTATACGTTACACCTACTCGAAGACACTGGTTTTCTTGCTTGCAAACCGGTGTATGTACCTATGGAACCCAGGATTCAACTTAATCTCACTGATGGGGAATTACTTGAAGACGTCACACAATATAGACGCATCATTGGACGTCTATTATATCTTACCTTATCAAGACCAGACATCACATTTGCAGTCCACAAATTGAGTCAATTTGTGTCTCAACCTCGTACTCCCCACCTAAAGGCTGTGCATCATGTTCTACGATATCTCAAGTCCGCTCCTGGCCAAGGGATATTTTTCTCAGCCACCTCTGCCATGCACTTACGGGCTTTTTCCGATGCGGATTGGGCAGCATGTGTTGACACACGAAAATCTGTCACTGGATTCTGTGTGTTCTTGGGAGATGCTTTAATTTCATGGAAAACCAAGAAACAAGTGACCATTTCCAGATCCTCAACGGAGGCAGAATGCAGAGCACTAGCCACCACAATAAGCGAAATCATATGGCTCACTCAGTTGCTTAAAGACCTACAAGTCACCACTTCAGCTCCTGTCACTATATTTGGTGATAACCAATCGGCCATCCATCTCGCGTACAATCCCATCTTTCATGAACGCGCAAAACACATTGAAATAGATTGCCACTTTATACGTGAGAAAATCAAGGAAGGAACAATTAAACTTCTACCAATCCGGACACAACTCCAGCTTGCTGACATGTTCACAAAACCTCTTCCACGTACAGCCCTCTCTCATTTGATCTCCAAGATGTCTGTCAAAGATATCTATAGTCCATCTTGAAGGGGGATATTAGACTAACAGTTAGATTGTTAGTTAACTCGGTTATTAATCAGTTTGAGTTTGTTAGATAGCAGTTATTTTACTCATTGATTACTCTAGTATAAATAAGAAATGTACAGACTACTATTCGACTCTCTCAACATAATAATGAAGAATTCAGTTTACATTCGACGCATGCTCATCTCTGCAATATTATTGTAACTCAAAATCCAACTAATCAGTGTGCCAGGCTGAAGAAGTGGTCAAAACCTCCAGAGGGGGCACTTCAGGCTAGTTGTCGATGCCGGGTTTCAGGACCAAGCTGGTAAATTCAGTGTGTGGGTAGTGATTAGAGACAACCGTGGCAATATTTGTGCTGCCTCAGCTCGTGGAATACGCAACCTAGGTTCAGTGTTACCGGCGGAACTCCTCGCTTTTCGGAATGTGATGACGCTTGCGAGGCAAAATGCATGGCTTTCACATTGTGTGGGTGTTTGAGGAATGGATTAATAAAATGTTCTGATAATTAACTTATAAATCAATTTTCTAATAAACTTGTTATTTTTTCTGTAAAAAGACAAAACGTTCACGTGGATCATTGATTACTCACAATATGCTGCTCGTGAATGCACTAAATTATGGCATTTGTCGACCACTAGCAGAAACAAAGATATACAAATAAGTATGCTTTAATCGTGCACAACAAAAGATAGCGACCACAAATCTCATCGTCATAAAAAAAAAAAAATACAAAGCAAAGCAAAGCGAAACTATTTCGGATCAACAATATACAGGATTTTTCTTGGTAAAATTAAATGAAATTAACTCTCGAATCAAAGATTTGAATTATTCATTAATTACATTCAATCATCCTCACCTTAATTAATTCCATCTAAAACTTAAAAAATCCAACAACCACAAGTTGTGATAGTCTCGAATATAAAATAAAATAAAAAATTTCTTGTATTTTATTAATAATTAAAAGATACAATTTAATTTGAAAAATAAAGGGGGCTCGGTTCCCTTAGGAAATTAAAATTAAATTATAAATAAAAATACCAAATAAATGGGTATATGTCTTGTTCACACACGTGACAGTAAAAGCAGTTTTCCGCGTGCCCCAACTGTTCCCCGTTCCCAGGTTTCCAATATAAATATATCTACGGCAGATTGTTTATGAAGTTAATCGTTACACGAAAACATGGCGCTCAAATCTCGCTCGCTTATCCTCGCAATCCTCCCGATTTTGGTGGCTTCTATTTCTTATGAAGTCTCCGCCGCTTTGGGAGGCGGACGAATCGGCGTTTGGCAGCAGATCAAGAACCCCCAAGACCCTCGGGTGCTGAAGATAGCTAAATTCGCCGTGGAGGAGCACAACAAGCAGGCCGGGGCAGAATTGAAGTTTGTAAAGGTGATCAAGGGAGAGACGCAAGTTGTATCCGGAACGAATTACAGGCTGGTTATTTCCGCTAAGGATATTGGGGCCTCGGGGCTGAAGAATTATGAGGCGGTTGTTTGGGTGAAGCCCTGGCAGAAATTCAGGCAACTCACTTCTTTCGTTGAAATTAATTGATTTTTAGGGCTGAAATATAGCCATAATATGTTTGATGAACTTTTTTCCGCCTTTGTAAACGATGAACTTACCGTTTGACTTGGTTTATTTTCTTCTTTTTGCCTGTGTGTAATTTCAAGTGCTATATTTCAATAATCAATTCATGGGGATCCAATGAACGAGAAAACATCTGATTGTTTCAGAATTTTTTAATCCACCGCATCATTACAGTTCAATGCATACTTTAACTCTTTGAAGAGCACGTAATTAACTCAGGGTTATGATTATTTGATTAATTAATTCAAGCAAATCCATAAATTGAATATGGTTGTTACCTGTGGTAGGGAAATCGAGAGCTTTAACATGAGAGTTCAGGTTTTATTATATGGAGAAGTTGGTGAAAAATCTCCAATCAAAACATTTCTTTGGGTTCACTCTTACCTACAAAATTGTGGTACTATGTCATATAAAATATGGTACACTTCATATGGAAATGTGGTACTAAAAAAATATTCAGAGATTGAACACAAAAAAAATCGACGACTGGGGACTGAATGTCAATTTTCCGTTATTATATTCGATTTTATTTGTTTGCAAGCTTGATATTAAAGACCAGATTCCATTTTATCAAGTCTTGAATTGTGAAATATTCATGCACTTTTTAAGTTTTTTTGTATTTAAAGCGAAAAGCAATATTTTTAATTGATCACATGGAATTAGAGATCCGTCTCACAAAATTGACATATAAGATTATTTTACGTGAGTTTTTGTGTATTATAAGAACAATACATTGGTCCACACGAAGATATGTATGTATAACCTTTTTACATGAGATTAAAACTAAGGGGCGTTTGGTAGGGGTAATTAAGTGGGTTTATTTTTTTAACCCACCTAATCACATGTTTGGTACGGGTGATTATTTAATCAAGTCTATCCCTTCTATGAATGATTAGGTTATATTAGGTAGGTTAAAATAATACCTCCTCACCTCCTAAGATTATTTATCCAACTCTTAATCCTTCCTATTTTCCAATTTTACCCTTCTCCTATATCCAAACTCACCACCACTTCTCGCCACGACCGCTGCCACCGACCACCGACCGCCGCCGCGCCGCCGGACCGCCGCCGCCGCCGGAGTGGAAAAAGAAAAAAGAAGAAGAAAAGACAATTTTGTCCTTTCATCAAAAAATTCAAAATTATTCTACACTTAAAAATCATATAAAACATAACACCATATATTACATTCCTACAACAATCATTTTCTTTATCATTTACTTATTAATCATTAGTTTATTTTATCTTCAAACCAAACGCTTCAGGGTATTACAATCTCTGGCCAAAAAAATGGAATATTATCTTTAGGGTATTACAATCTCTGGCGAGAAAAATGGAATATTATCTCAAGGATAGCTTGGATGAATCATTTGAAGTATCGGCGGCAATCTCTTCAGATTGTTTTGCAGTACCCATTGACATGCATGGCCATATTCAGTTTGTTAATTGCTTACAAAATATTTTTTGTATTATTTTTATTTGAAAATAAAATATTTTGTATTGATATACAAAATTAAGTTTTAATTAATTTTTTCAGTTTCTTAATCCTCGCAAGGATTTAAAACATGACTCGATCATGGAAATTTGTTTGATTTAAATATATGCATATAAATAATTTAAGAAATGCAAATTTATTGAATTAAATTTTCAAAAAATATAGACGTACTAAAATTAATTTAAGTTTGATAATTCTAGACTATCCTGATCCCAAAATCACGGGGAGAATTGATCGTGGATTGCACGTACATATGACTCCTTCGACTACATTTTAGCCTACCATATATATAAGGTCATGAGTTGAAGTTCGACCCATTTTTCAAGTGGGCCAAAGTAGATTATCGTAGTGAGAATATAATCAACTTTTTTTCAAACGAGTCAACTTGACTCATATTTAAAATAAAAAATAATATTTTTAAAATAAAATATGATATAATTTTAATGAATCGAGTCGTGTTGAAAACACATCTTATAAATTTATTCATGAAATTATATCATGTGAGTTTTTTTAATAGATTCTCGCCAATTTATCCTTCCAAACTATTAAGAACAAGACAAAAATTTGTGTGAGACGGTCTCACGTGTCTTATTTGTGAGACGTATCTCTTATTTAGGTCACTCATGAAAAAATATTACTTTTATGCTAAGAGTATTACTTTTTATTATTAATATGAGTAGGATTTATCCGTCTTACAGATTATGATCTGTAAGACGGTTTCACACAAGACTCACTCTAAAAACAAAATAGTTCATAAGTTCTGCAAGTGGATTTTAATAAAATGTGTTTTTAAAAATAGTACAATGATGAATTCAATGAGCGATTCTTTTATGATGCATAAATATAAGAATACATATTATCTTCAAATATATATATAAAATATAATAAATGCACACACTTAATTTTCAAATAACACTAATCATTTCAAAATTTTAGAATACTTTATATAAATTTAATTTTATTTGTTTTTTTTAATTGAAGTAGGTCTTCGAAGATACTTTAAACACAATAGTCTTTCTCCTAGTGATTTTCCAAATTGAGCGGAAAAAATGTTTACATATTAAATATAATATCGACGCAAAAATAGAGAAAAAATTGTTGTGAAAAATCAACCAATGGTCTCAATTATTATAATATTTATGATATGAATATAAAGGGTAAATTGAAGTCTGAAGATAAATCTTCAAACTTAAATATAAATTTATCATTATTTTCTATATTTAAAAAACTTTATTCAAACTCCCTAAAACGCTAAAAATGACAAAAATACTCTTATATTTATTGATTTTAATTGATTGATTTACTAATTCAAAAATGATATCAGACCTCATGAAAATTATTTTAAATATACATAATTATTATTACTGTGTAATTAAATGTTTGAGAAGGTGAATTTTCTCAAATAATATGGATCCAAACACATGTTCGAGATTAATTATTTACATGAATTATTCAAATACTTTGGAATATTTGAAACAAGAAAATCTAACAAATGTTAAATATCAAGAGCATGGTGGAACTTATCATAATCCAAATGTAAATTTACGATTCAGTCTAATAAGTTCCTGAAAATAGTACTGGATTCTTCTAAAGTCTCTCGAGATCTTAGGGAAATTCAAAATACGTTAATAATTATGACAGTATGTTGTCTTATGTACCACAAAATTTAGAAAAATCCTTGAAAGACAAGAAAAAATTCTTGAAACAATAACGAATATTCAAACAAGAATGCAAACTATATAACAACAAACAAATTCTAGTAAAAGGACTTTGATAGACACTAAAAATGGGGTGGGAAAGGTGATGTCTAAACTTTTAACCGACGAAGAAAAATGATCAATCTAATAAAAAATGTCTCAGAGAAGAAATTAATCCGATTACAACTTTAGAAATGACCGGTTCCATTTATCTCCAAGACGTTGTAGAATATTTTGCAAATTTCATGGTCGTAGATGTGAAAGTGAATGCAACTGAGAGTTAACCACTCGCAATAACATGGTCACCTTCTCATGAACCATCAAAGAAGGGTAAAAAATCTCATAACACAAATATGAGAGGAGTCCAAACAAATTATCGTGTTGGTGAAGAAGCACACTTAGCTGGAACCAGATCAAGAAGAAGTCAAATTTCATTGCATCAAACACTTTATGAGAAATCTGTTTTATAATATATTTATACATCCTTATGGGGTTATTCTTAACCTTAATGTATTAGGCTTCAAAAACAGAGAAGATCTCACATATGATTGTACACCGGCCATGAGAATCGCAGGGGGAACACTTGATCTCAACAGAGAATGATTCACTAAATTTTTTGAAATTAGTCTTATGAGATCAGTTAAAATTGCATGGGGCATGACTTCGGTAGAAACCAAAGAGTCAATCCTAATCAAAGAATCTCTTGATGAAATAGACGGAAGAATGACTACTCTATTTAAAGCACAATTTATAGGGAAAGATTATTTTAACAGTCAAGACACATATGAGAAAAAATTATACTCAAGATTTGTATAGTCTAGAATTACATGATATCTCTTTAATGGATGAATATATTATATTATTCACTAAATATAGTGGAATTTAGGGATCGAAGAAAATATAGCAATACAATTTTTATTCGCCAAAATGTTAAGTCTCTGGAGAGAAATATTAATTAGAGAATATGTCTCTGGCATCCCAGATACTTTGGCACGAAGAGCCTCTTTTCTCAATGAAAAATTAGCATAACAGTGTAATATGAAATCATTACAAATAATTTCAAACTATTAAGGGGTATTAATAAACATACTTCTTTATGCTGTAAATAAAATGATATTCCACCAATTATTAAAAGTAAGTCATAAAGACATAAAAGAAAGAGTTTCATATCTCACTCTTATGCCAGGAGTGAAAGAAGATGAATTAGTTTTTGGAAACTACAAACAATATGGTCTAGATAAAATTCAGATCTTACAAATCGAGGCAGAGAAGTGGACCATCAGGGATTAGGATGTCATCCAAAGCATTGAACACATCTCGAATAATGGGAAGAACACCTGCAAAGAAATTTTTTAGAAGAACTCACACCCGAGCTAATGAAAGTTTTAAAGATTGTAATTGATATACATGTGAAGCAAGATGTCATATTTCAACTAATTGTCCAGAAAACGATATATGAGGAATAAAATGTTTCGATTCAGCCTTGAATATTGAAGAAACAGTTTATTATCAATATCATATTCAAGTATACTAGTTTGAAGATATTAGCTCATACGAAATATATATAAAGAAGAAGAAGTCTTAAGTCGGTAAGAATTTAATGGAACATAATTGGAATCTGACTGAAGACGAAATGTCTCGACATGAAACACATGAAAAGATAAATCATGCATGTGTTTCAAGCACTCTATTAGTGGAAAATGGACCACCACTAAAAGACGATTCTACTAACTAAGTGAAAGATTGACCACACCCGTAAAGATAAGCCTCTAACTAGTGGTTGAAAAGACCACCGCTCATAAGATGATGTCAGCCACAACTGGCAGAATGATTCACAATATTGGAAGTCTAGAAATTTCAAATCTATCGTGATTTCTATAAATTATCAAGATATAGGGAAGATGAAGACATCGTCTACATGAGGTTATTATGTATTAATAAATTATACGTTTGAATAAAAAGATCATGACTTATTGTCTTCCTCATATATTATTTTAAATTGAATCACTTTACTATACATCTGATATAGAAAACGAAACATGGTTGTTAGATGGTGTTGAAACGATCTACGTCATGAACCTTATGTTGCGACTGTCTGAAAACGTTGTGTAGCTTTAAGTCTTTGGGTTATATGTTTTTAAGAACATACTCGATAAATATAACAATGTTATAATTATGAAGATTGATGATATTTTTGGAAAATTTAAATGATTAGGGAAATAAAACAAATATTTTGAGGAACAAAAAGTGAGAAGAAAGTTAACTTTTTGATAGTGATTGATTTGGATCCTCTACTGTGACTGAAACACAGTATCTAATGTGATTCAAGCACTCTATTAGTAGAAGATGAACCACCACTAAAAGACGATTCTACTAACTAGTGGAAGATTGACCACACCCGTAAAGATAAGCCTCTAACTAGTGGTTGAAAAGACCACCGCTCATAAGATGATGTCGGCCACAACTGGCAGAATGATTCACAATATTTGAAGTCTATATTTCAAAGCTACCGTGACTTCTATAAATATCAAGGCATAAAGAAGATGAAGACATCATCTACATGAGGTTAGTATATATTAACAAATTATATGTTTGAATAAAAAGATCATGACTTAATGTATTTCTCATATATTGAGCCCGTTTGGTATCAAAAGATTTTTGATTAAAAAAGTGCTTTTTTAAGTTGGCTTTTAAAAGTGTTTTTTTAAGTAAAAGTTGTGTTAATATTGTGTTTGGATGAATAGATAAAAAGCACTTTTTAAATTAATAAATGTGTTAAGATACATATCATTAAGTGCTTTTTTTTAGGTTATTGAAAAAGCTAGTGGAAAAAGCTCTAAAATAGGGCTTTTAAAAAAGCTCTAATTTCAACTTAAATAAGTGTTTTTTTAAGCACTAGAAGCCCACCCAAACAAGTTAAAAATTAAAAAAGCACTTTTTTAATTGTAGCTTCTTATACCAAACGGCCCCATTATTTTAAATTGAATCACTTTACTATACATCTGAGGTAGAAAACGAAACAAGGTAGTGTTAGATGGTGTTGAAACAATCTACGTCAGAAATCATATGTTCCGATTGTTTGAAAAATTTGTGTAGCTGCAAGTCTTTGGACTATATATTTTTAAGAACAGATTCGATAAGTATAACAATGTTACATACCATAATTATGAAGATTGATGATATTTTTGGAAAATTCAAATGATTAGGGATATAAGCCAAATATTTGGAGGAATAGAGAATCAAGAGAAAGTTAACTTTTTGATACTGATGGATTTGGATCTTCTATTATAGCTGTAACACTGCACCTAATGTTGTGCTTGTAGCTGAAAAACAACACTTGATCATCTAGTTTCGTCTGAAAATTTTTCAAATTTATCTTACACAATTTGATGTCTATCAAATATCAACTGATCATCTCATATAAAAAATACACAACATCCGATAGTGCTCAAATCCAAATCCGATAGGGACGTTGTCAAATTGCCCGAATATAAAATGTATTTGCTTGATAGCGATATAAAAAACAATAAATATTATATACGTTTAAAAGAAATAGAAGCCTGAGATACGTGTTCTAGAGCTGTGTTGTGTTCTCCAAATAAATTTAATTTGTTCCCAACGGAAATTTATTATTGATCACCACTTGTGGCCGTATTTGTTTTATGGAAATATACACTCTCATCGGAGCATAAATTTTTGTAGATGAACGTGATATCATCGACAAGTAGCATTCAAGAGATAGATTATCCCACATGTATAAGCACCAAATTCAAACACCCACGATTCCTCGTTGATCTTCGATAACCCCGAGAATTTGGGTAGATATTCCCAGAATATCCGTGCTGAATTGAAAACCCTTCTCAGAGATCGGAAAGTTGACCCTTTTTCGCAGCTCTCGATTGTCTAAAGTAACGTTGGGGGATATAAAATTCAGAAAAAATAGGAGGGTGTTTGTCAAGCGGAGGCCGGCCGGCGGCGCGGCGGCCCTCGGCTCCTCCGGCGGTCGTCCGGAGGCCTTCGCTATCGGACATTAACGATGGGGGTGGCGCAGATAATGCCAAGTTGAAGGCTGTCGTCCCTAAGTCCAAGTCCAAGACCCCAGCCGACCTCGTGCGCCAGACACGCGATCTGCTCGTCTTTGTCGATCGTGATAGTGTTGACACTAAGGAGAGCAAACGCGACGAAAAGGTGTATAAATATATCTATGTTTTCGTTAATTTGGTTTTTGGTTTTTAGCTTGTCTGCTTTCATTCGTTTATTTATTTTTTGGTGGTGTTGTAAAAGCATCTTGATTAAATTTTAATGGATACTGTTACTTCGGTGATTCGTCATCGCTTTATTCTCCATCTTTGGGTTGCTTTCCCAGGATGACGAGGTACACCTGGGGTGCCAGCAGTAACGCTCAAATTGAAATCGTTCGGAATTTATTTTATTGGTTTTATAAAGATTGAACTTTGGCCCCTGATGGCCAAAACATAGTAGTGTTCTGGACCAAATTTATTCTAATTTGCCCTTGTTGCTCCTATAGCCTTCTGCGACTGTAGTCTTCTTTTTATTGACAAGGTTTCTCTTTCCTTTTTCTCGTTTCACTTTGTCCAGATGATGGAATTGAGTAAACTTATGCGAGATTTGAAGGTGATTCTTTATGGTGATAGTGAAACTGAGCCTGTAGCCGAAGCTTGTACGCAGTTGACACAGGAGTTTTTCAGGGAGAACACTCTACGCCTACTAATCACATGTCTTCCCCAGCTGAACTTGGAGGTAATTTCTAAATGGTTTAGTTTGAATGCAATGAATAAACAGTTTATTTTTTGTCCATCTTCATTAGTTCTATTCATCAGATTGGCGAACCTTTTTTTTATTTAAAAATCTGATTGGTGAACTTGATTCGGATAAGTACAAAAATACTGATCATTATTTTTGGCTCTGCACTGTGGCATAACTGTTATCCCATCTGTTTACTTGGCCAGTTGACTATAGAGATCTGTGTTCTCAATAAGATTAACTTTTGCAGACCCGCAAAGATGCAACACAGGTTGTTGCGAATCTGCAGAGGCAGCAGGTTCAGTCGAGGTTGATTGCTTGTGATTACTTGGAAAAGAACGTAGATTTGATGGATGTGTTGATTTCAGGGTAAGCTAGCCTTGGAAAACTTCACTAGACCTAGTTTGATAAATGTAATTTCTCTGAGTTGGAAGTTGGAACTTGTAAATAGGAATCTCAAATTAAATTAGATAGTATGATTTTTTCCCTTGCACATTTTTTATATTTCATATCCGAGAAAGGTTCCACTTGCATTATTCTTGCTCTGTATCTTACTCGATTTCTTAGAGAGCATGTGGTGAAAGAGTGGGGTTTCGTTATTCTTCTTCTTCTTTTGAAAATTTATACCATCACAATGATTGACTTTACTTTTCTGTTCCTGTTAGTTATGAAAATACTGATATGGCATTACACTATGGTGCAATGTTGAGGGAGTGCATACGGCACCAAAGTGTTGCAAGGTGAGTGAATTGCTTCATTTCACATGCTCTTGTAAAAAGCTACTTCTGTGAAATGGTTTTGAAAGGAAAAATTAGTGTAGTAGCTTCTCTGTTTATCATATTGGTTCATTCACGTCAATCTAGATTATTACCATTTCAAGGAATGGCAGTTTATGCTGAGATGCATATATCAGATTTTGATGGGATACTCTTTTGTGTTTTATATTATCTTAACGAACAAAACATGATATCTTTTCTATACTACTTTGTGTCAAGTATTTTTCCAGCTAGTCACATTATCTTTTTCATAGTGATAAAAAAATTATTTGATATTATTATTCCATGAAATGTCACATGATATGGAATTTAGTTCAGCTTACTTTACCGTGTTTCCCTTGTTGCACCCCTGACGTCTCAAGCTATGCACTTCGGCTCTAGCTTATTATTTATTTTTGGAACTAAATGGGTATATACTGCTTTACAAACATCCAGTCTTTTTTGGGAAACTGCAGTCATTGAAAAAAAAAATTAATTTACTTTTTTCTGAATACAAATAATTATTGAAGGCCATTGTGCATCATTTAGTATGTATCCTGTAGAATATGGAATTTGGTAGTTGATGCTCGCATTTGTAGAAATTTGATGTTTGTGTTCAAGGGTAAGCTTTCGTTTGCAGGTATGTTTTGGAATCAGAACGAATGAAGAATTTTTTTTATTTTATACAACTTCCAAATTTTGACATTGCTTCTGATGCTGCTGCCACTTTCAAGGTTAATTTAGTTCATCAACTCTTTTGTACTCACATTTGTTGGTTGATGTTTTGCATTTTACATTACCCAATGGTCTGAAGTAGACAAGGGGATATTAGGTTAGTAGTTTGCAATTGCATTGTCTGCACCATGTTTATTTCAAGTCTTTATTCAGTCTCATACTTCATTTTGAAATTTTGCAAATCTTGCTCCACAAGACCCAAGACAAAGAATTCTTTGTTGTACTTTTCAACTGATTAACTTCTCTGCTTTTTCAAAGATCCTGTGCTATATTTGTGGGTGTGGAATCTTCTTTCTAATTGACTTATAATGGCACAGCATTTGATAAGGGGCACTCCCTCTGTGAAAGCAATTATTAGTTTTCTGATGCACCTTAATCCTAGGATCAGATGAAGAAATGGATATGTAACTGTGCTCTGAAATATTTTGCTAATGCTCGGTTCCTTATTCTCTCGATGTATGGCAGAAGCACTATGTAACGTAACAACTTGAACCTGTGGCTTTGTGTGCGTGTCTTTTTTGGTCGGTAAAATAGAGTGCGAACATGAGATGTGGGATGAAAGATCGAATATTTTCTTTAATCTCTCTCACAATGTACTGTCATTCTGGTATTTGATGTATAACTAACATGTGTCAACTCATATATCTTGTTACAGGAACTATTAACTAGGCATAAGTCAACTGTGTCCGAATTTCTTTCCAAGAATTATGAATGGGTTAGTGATCTTGGCTTTATTTGACCGCCCATGTTTTACATGCATCTCCACTAGCAGTATGTATTTTTTTTAAAGTGTTTTAGAGGGTATTTTAGTAAGCAAGGGGAGTCGAACTTGATACCTGCAGGCGCTGCGTGCGGCTAGGCCAAGGCCCTTGTGTATGTAGTTGAGAAAATGCTGCATTCATTAAACATTGTAATTTGATTTTTGAGGCTATGGTATAGTTTATAGAGCTTACTTTTCTCGTAATAATTTCAAACGGTTCCGCTTTTGTAAAGAGTGTTGCTCGATTTGTGTTTAAATCCGATCTTTTACACTGACATTGGATACAAACAACGTTTTCCTGGGCTTTCGATATGCTCCACTTTTGATCTTCTGGTTGCTTTTACTGTAGTTCTTTGCAGAATATAACTCAAAGCTTCTTGAATCTACCAACTATATCACCAGAAGGCAGGCTATCAAGGTAATGCTTTTTCAGTATATTATTTATTCATTTGGTTTCTATGTGACAATTTCACACGACAAAACCCTCCTCCATAAACCCCTTGAAGAAATCAAGAACAAATGAAAACAAAATTAGTAAAGCGATTCAACTGAATAATTGCTGGATACTATACCGCTATACCTACTGGGCATCTTTTTTCCGTAGTTGATTTTATTACTTGCTTAGTGAATTCTGATGCGTATGATGTATTTTTTTCAGCTGTTGGGTGATATCCTATTGGATCGTTCAAATTCAACTGTGATGATCCGATATGTTAGCTCGCGGGACAACTTAAGGATCCTCATGAATCTTCTCAGAGTAGGATTGCCTCTTATGGTTTTGGAAACTAAACCTGGCCTTGTGTTTGTAAAAACAGGAATGAAAAAAAATGGATGGTAGATTTTAAAACCGAAAAATGAATTAATAAACTAAACGACAAAGTTTATTTAAAATGGCATCAAGAACCCAACACAGGACGAATTCTTTTATGCTAGATTAGAATATGCAACAATTCCCCTCAAAAGTTACTGAGAGAATTGGAATCATGTCTTATCCTTGTGACATTCGTGATCTTCTCAGCAGAGAATCTGTCTTATATTTATTCGATTATCATGTTCTCTGATTCTGAGGATTCTTTTTCTGCCAGGAGTCGAGTAAGAGCATTCAGATAGAAGCGTTTCATGTCTTTAAGGTACGATTTGTGTATCCTCCCTTAAGCTAATTCAAACAAGCCATTCATTTTGCATCACATATGTGCAGTTATTCGTGGCTAATCAGAACAAGCCCCCAGATATTGTCGGTATCCTAGTGACGAACAGAAGCAAGCTTCTACGCCTTTTTGCTGATTTTAAGACCGAGAAAGGTACGACTGATGAATGAAAATGCAAATGCTTGATCATTATATATGCAATGAAAGTTTTAACTCGGTTTTCGCTCCTTGCGATGCAGAGGATGAACAATTTGAAGCCGATAAAGCACAAGTTGTCAAAGAAATTTCTGCACTTGAGCCCAAAGAACGTGATTAATTTTTTGCTCCATTCGTTGTATTTACAATTCATGGCAATGTTGTAATAATAAAAAAATCCCAGTTGGTATCTATTTCCAGATATACTTGTGAATTAATGGTTTTCATACCGGTTTTTATTGACGCTTCCTTTCCTATTTTGATTCATCTTTCAACTGCTATGATGTGTACAAATGATCACATTTGAGTGGTTTAATTTATGGTTATAATTATATAAAATTCAAATTTTAATGAGAAATGCAAATAACAAGATATAGAATATAAATATCAATTCTTAAAATTTAAATATATTATGTATAATATTAATATTGAAGTGAGAAAAACTGGAATATATGAATGTTTTAAAATGTTAAATTTGAATTATTTGTCATTAGATTTTTTTTCCTTAATATTTTATTTAAGAAGTGAGTTCATGTCATGTGTTTTATCGTAATTTTAATTATATCGATTATTTGGAAAAATATTTTCTCAAAATATTCTTCATTACATGGTAAGAACTAGCGAGGGAAAGTTTTAAATCAGATTAAGATATTTTCAGAGAAAATATTGTAATTCTCAAGAAACCCTCCATATGCTGTTCCAACTTCCAAGGTGTAAAACACTAATTATGATGTAACTGGTTATATACAAGAACAAAATATTTTTTGAGGGCGTTTTTATAATTTGTTTTTCACTTTCCAGTGTTCTCTTTCTAGTAGGAATAAAATATTCCAAGCTCCACGAGGGGTATAAATGCAATTTGAGATAAAGTGATCAACCCAGGAATATTTCCAACTCCAGTGCGTTGCAACAATAAGAAAACTAGAGTTGTGACATTGCTTGCTACAACTCATGTTTTATTTACTCGGGACGATTATCTAGGACTATAATCTAATACTTGCTCGAAAGGCAATATTCGACTACCAGAATGTGATGGTGGCTAACCAGTATTCCAACAGTTTGTCATTGATCGTCTTCTAAGGGTGGTTTGGATGTCATGTGAATTATAACAATTTGAGTTATGGTGTTTTAGCACTCAGAGACCATTCATACGAGCACAGCCAAGAGAAAACAGACTTTGTTGTAGATATAGTATGTTGATAGTATCAATGCTTTTTTCTTGCAAAATAATCTTGGTCTGAAGCCCTTTTCCAGCTCCTCAAACTGCCATCCCTTTGTTTCTGTAACAAGTATATATATTATCACAAGTCCGATGATGGAAAATCCAGCAAACAAAAGAAATGTGCCCAAAGAACCGATTGCTTCCATAAGAGTAAAGAATGTCTCGCTCGCTATAAGATTCGAAACCCAGTTGGAACCTGCAATGATTCCTCCCCCTATGCCTCTCTACCTCAAAGGATAAATCTCAGAATTCACAATCCACGGTGCAGTCCCCATTCCTGGAGAGTAAGGTATGATGTACAACCCAAGAAGCAGGACTGCGAAAAATCAAAAGTTGCTCGGACAACCCTTCGTGTACCAGGTACGATGTTTTCCTTGACAAAAACCCTCTATGTCATCCGTAACAGCCAAATAGGCCCAAGGAAGATACTACCAAGAAAGATTAAGAACAGAAATCAGAGCAGTGCAAGTGTATTATGTAAAGCAGCACTAGTAGGAAATGAAATTCAAGATAATCTTACTTTGTTGTCCCCATTCGAACAAAAAGCACAATCCGAGGATGATATCAGACACAACTTGCGATTCAGGATGATGGATTTGAGGCTCGCAATTTTTTTTACATGTCGAGTTTCTACCAAAATGAGAGATTCAAAGCTGCCAACTGGTGGGGTATGGTCAGAGGCTTGGTAAAACAGGATAGATAATGCAACAACGAAGATGATGATACCAAACATAGATATAATCATCAGCCTTCGCCTCCCATATCTGTCGACAAAAAACATGCTAACAACAGAGCCAATAGCATTTAGACCATAAGTAATAAGAGACAGTGCCAAGGCTGTCTTGTTAGACGCGAATCCAGCAAGCTGCCCGATTGTAGGACTGTAGCACATGACAGTGTTTATTCTGATAAATTGTCGAGCAACTTGTACGGTGATACCCGCATAAAGGCCTCGACGAACAACGATGTTTCCCCGTGTATATTCTTTAGTTATGAGAAAAAGTCCTTCCCTATAGACCCTTCATCAGATTTCTTGGCTTCAATGGAGGACTGTAAAGCTTTCATTTCTTCTTCAACTTCATTTTCAGGTTATATTTTCTCTAGAACGGCCCCAGCTTCTTTTACCTCATCCTGCGAGATTAAAGATAAAATTTGGCAGATTTTTAAACAGAGTTTTCCTAACAGACGTTAAAAAAATCAAAGTAGCGATGTGGGTTGTGGTACAAATATCTGAAGAGATTGTTACCTGCCAATATAACCATCTTGGAGACTCGGGAAGTGACAGCATTAACATGAACTGAACAGCAGCTGGAACGGCATGTTCCAGGGGCCTTTTACCACACCAAAAACCAATCACACTTGAAGGAAATTAACCATCCAAAGCTTGAAGCTGGAAAAGTCATAAAATTACCTCAGTAAATTCTCAGTTGATAAGACATGCCAAGAATTGTCCTCCTGTAATCAACAAACCATTTGTGCTAACGAACGCTCCCCTGATTTTAGCAGGAGATGCTTCTGAGATATAAAGTGGGGCTGTCATAGGATCCATTCCAACACCTAGGCCAACAAAGATTCGTCCAAGGATTATCATCAAGGGGCCACAGCTGCAGCCATGACAATTGCACCAACAAAAAAAAGGATATCAACCAAAAAAATGGATTTCTTTCGACCATACTTGTCATTGATCAAACCACCAAAAGCAGCAGCAATGATAGCTCCTGCCACAGCCATGCTCACTATTGTTTCCTATACAAAAATTATAAAGGTCATGGATCTCGTACATGGAGTGTATGGAACTCAGGATTGCAAGACCACTGGTCAACTACCTGCAACCATGTCTATCAACAGATTTATAGTCATCCCGATTGTAGAGAAGGGCACCAGAAATAACACCTAATAAGCACCACTATTCTCATCATTTCACATATAATTACACTAGAACAAAATCTGTACTCCAACGAATCGAACAGATGAAATAATTCACAGAAGCAAAACAAAATGATTTGATAAAAATGTTCTATACTCGTGTTGTAACCAAACAATAGCCCTCCGATGCCTGCTGATAAAGCAAGCCTCATAATGTAAGGTATTTCCCAGGTTGTTCGCTAGCATTCTGTGAACTCTGTTTTATCTGGTTTAATAACTCCCCCCTCAATTTCAATCCCAGCTTGATAATCTGATTCTATACGAATAGATTGAGCATTAAATTTACATAAGCGAACAAATTCCGTAAAATAAATCTAGAGCACTGGTAGGCAGCAAGGTCAATCACTCCCTCGAATGATATCCATTTATTTGCTTATTGACAACGTTTTTTCGTCCCAAATACACTATATGAAGCAAATTCGATCTGTCAGCAAATTGAGTCACACACAAAGAAAAACATATAAAACTCATGAATAAATACGGAGGGCAGATTAAACGGGCAAAATTACCTTGCATGGTCTCAGTCCGTCATGATGTTCAGATATGGCAAGGGCAAAGATCATCTTCTTTCGGGTGAATCGAAGTGTCCTGATCCATCTGATCCAAAATTCAAAGGGTCCAAAATTCAAAGCGTGGAATGCTGAAATAATCTGGTCATGTCTTGGTTATTTAACTCAATGAACGCTGAAATTGACAAAATTTCTTACTCTATACCTCGGCGAAAGAAAATTGGGATTCAACGGGGATACCAACTCTTCCCGGGAAAATATGTCTGAGATCTTTGAAATTGAAAGTCATCTTCACGATCTGCGCCAAGGTGAGAACACAGTCGCTGGATATTTTACTAGCCTCAAATTTTTGAATGGAAGTGCGCATAAGATGAAAAACAATACAAAGACATCATCGACAAAGAAAGGGGTTTTTAAATTTCTTTCAGATTGTATTAAATTTTTTATTTTTGAATTTTGATATGGTTGGTACTGAATATCATCTAACTGTGAACCTAAAAATATCTATTGGAAAATCAATTAGCCAAAAAAATTAGTGGATAAAGTTAAAACCCTAATTTCTTCGGGTGGAATAATTTGGATCAGAATTCAGTAAAGATCACTTTTATGGCCATTGAATCCAAAGGCTGTTCTGCATCGGAGATTGCCCGTGGAGTCGAGAATTCACGTCATTGTGGGATTCATGCACGTGCTGAGTATAATTCACGCGGTGAGGGCTAAATTTTGTAGGAGAATGAACAGGGTAATCAAGGTTTTCAGCAACTCGGGGTTTAGTATTCTTCATGCAAACGCCATTATGATTTAAGTTGTGTTAGGTCATTTTCAACCCATAAATCTATTTTGGTGCAGTTTTTGCACCAAATATAACATTCATCTCCAACCCATTTACTTCAAATCTTACACTAAAAAGTATATTCCTAAAATATTCTTTTTGTTTACTATTTAATTATAAATTTAACAATATAATTATAATTAATGTTAATATTAGTATTATAATTATAATATTTTTTTATCTTGTTTGTCATTTTTATATTTTTATTCGCATTGTTATCTATGTAATTTTCAATTATGTATTATCTTCGAATTTGTATTTGAAATTGCATTTGTATTTCAATTTTCTTTTTCATTTTAGTTATGAATTGTATTGTTATATTAATTTTTTGTATTTTATTAAATTATTTTAATTAAAAATCATTAAATCAAATTAGTTTTTAAATATTAATAATTAATATAAATAAATAAATATTTTAAAAATCAACAATTATATTTTTTAATTTTTTTAAGATTAAATATCTAATTATTAAAATAAATATTATACTTTTATTTTATAATATTTACAATTTTTAATATAACATTTACAATTTTTAAAACACAAAATTAAGAATAAATACACATTAAAAAAATTTAAAAAAAAAATGATCCCTGCGCCAATTAGGCGCAGGGTCTCTCCGTGCGCCAAATTTGGCGCAGGGAGAGAGGGGCTGCGCTATTTCACCAAAATAGTGCAGCCCCGTTGGAGCTCCAAAAGCTGCGCCAAAATGGTGTTTTACACCATTTTGGCGCAGCGTTGGAGTTGCCCTGATTGAACATCATGACCAGAATGCAGTAATTCTACAACTTACCCAGAAAGAACCTTCTGGATGCGGAAAAAGCAGTTGACGAGGAATTTGAGGTCTCAATCTTCGAGTTTATTGGCTTTCTTAGCGTGGTCCTGAACGATGAACGATGATAGGCTTAAGTTTGAAACACGACAAAAACGCTACGTTTCAAAAAAAAAAAAAAAAACAGAAAAAAGAGGTTAAATTATAGTTTGACCGAATAAAAGATAATTAATGTGTTTAATTAAATGTGATTAAATATAATTAATCGTATTTATTTATTTTTAATTTTTTTTATTTTGAATGAATGTCTTTTTTATTTTAAAATAATAAATTAGATTTATAATTTAGATGTTTATTTTTTAATTTTAGTTATGATTAAGCATAAATGATAATAATTTGACAAATATTTAGTATTTTTTAATATGATCTAGTTGCAAAAACAAATAAAAATTATAATTTTGAGATTTTTATGCTTTTATAAATATGATAATTAATGCATAAAACTTAAATTTATCATATTTATGTATTTTTTATCTATTTATTGGTTTGAGATAAATATAATTACACTAAAAATAAAAAACGTTTTCGCACTTAAACTTGTGCTAAAAGTTAAACTTGGAGCTCGAAATCCACGCTTCGAGGCGCTTCACGTTTTACGGGGGAATTTTCTATGCTCCCCGGGTGGTGGAAACCCTTAGTTCTCGTCCCACTTGTTTGGGAAACGTGTAAACTTGCATTTGTGTAGCAGATGATTAGCCTACATTTTCATGTATTGGCAGGACCCAAAATTTTAATTAGTGAGTGAACTGCATCTCTGTTATGCACACCATTCAGTTGCTATACGATTTTGAGTGTCAAAATCAAACTCGTTCGGTGAAAAACATTGTACTGCAGAGACAGAGCAATCAAGAAATCGGAATACTCCTCACCTACGTAGAAACAATAGACAGGAAACCTGGCAGTGGCATAGACTGCAAACTTAGCTAACCAGTAGGGTGTATTTCACAATTCAATGTTACATTTCAAACTAAATTCACAACAAATAAAACCCATATGGAAAGCTCGAGTTTTGGATCTCAGCACAAAATCTTTAGCAGAAAGCTGATGATGAATTCTCATATAGAAAAACAGTGTCCTGTATGTCACCCAGGAACAGGTGCAACCCTTGTTCCTCCACTTTGCTTATCTTGTATTTATCTTACACCGAAAAAGAGATCCATTCGATGTTTTCCCTAGGCTGCAATTCCTGTTTAAAAATGAAACACCATCCGTAAGCCACAAAACCATAGTTTCGGCTACATTCTGCAGGTCGAGAAATATAAAGCTGTTGTTTTTCCAATTCTTATCGAATATAACGTTTTCATTCCAATGAATATGGAATAGTTCCAAATTTGTCAGTAAAATGGAGTGAACAAGAAAAGTGCAACGGCATAGCAGATATAGGAATTTATTTTAAAAAAGGGAACAAGTACCTCTATTTGATCTAGTCGCGCGATTAGCACCAATGTAATCCCCGACATAACCAATTGAATTCTTAGGTGTAACATTTGGAGCTGTAGTCTCGAATCCATAATTAAATGAGCTAGAACCCTCGAGCTCTAAGGGTAACAAACGCCCACCCCGGTTTCCAAAAAATGAATCCCCCTCATATATATTCTCCAACCCTGCCTCACGAAAATTATTGGTGACAAAAAATGACTGCGTCGAGTCTGTATAACCTCCATTGTTTCTAATGTAGGTTTCTCTGCCAACAAAATCTCTCTCTCCACTTCCATAACCCAAATTTCCACTTATTAAAGAACCGGTTCCTTCAACTTGTGTTGAAACATGAGAAAAATCCCACATATCCCCAAAACTTCCTACGTTTCCACCAACGGAGTTACTGAATCTGTCTGAGTTTCCAGTATAATGAGAGAGCACTCCACGTCCATGGCCATTAACAGAATCTCCTATTGCCCCATAGTTCGAACCGAACCCCATGTCTAAATTCAGGTCCATGTCATATTTTGATGGGCTATGTGGAGGATACACATTTCGGCCCATGGTCACAGGACTAAACCGACCATCCATTCTCATACCATAGCCTCCTGCAGCGTTTGAATTGTAGCCTTGTGTATGAGCATTAAGGAAACTGCTCAGCCTATTGAGGCCATAGTTATAGCCACTTGGTTGACTACGTGTTGGTCCAGGAGATAACTCTTTGGGAACTGCCCGTTTAACCTCAACCATTTTTCCATTGAGTTCATGAAAGGTGTTAGCCAAAACTTTATCCGCCGCTTCCTCTGAATCGTAAGTAACAAAACCAAATCCTCGAGGTCTACCTGTGTTGTGATCATACATCACCACGACATCTGTTGTTGTTCCATATTTGTCAAAGTACCTTTTGAACTCAATTTCTGTGATGGTCGAAGCGAGACCTCCAACAAAAATCTTTCTAGTGCGGGCAGGACTAGGTGAACTTTGAACAGCCCCACTATTGTTTCTTGTAGAATTTTGATTATCATCCCTAGGTACGGCCCTTTTAGCCTCTACCTGATGAATGAAAACAAGAACATAAATTTAGTGGTGTCAAAGAATACTAATGTTAATTGTACTTCATTTGGTACTATTCACACTCCTCTTTTATGAGGAATATAACAATAAATCCACTTTATGAGTAGTGTGCATATAACACAAACAAAATGCAAATAACACTACTCATCAAAATAATAAATGACAACATAAAAAATTGAGTCTGATGGATGTTGAATCAGTGCTAATACAATTAATTTCCATCATCAATTCTCGTTACACTTCAAATCATGCTTTAATGAACCATATAATGAAATCATTATCGGCAAGAAACAACTGTTAACTAGTTGCCAAAAGAACTGACAAAACCAAAGAGAAAGCGAAGAAAATAAAGCAACAATTGACGCCAAAGGCTTTTAGAGCTTCTTTCCCCAAACAACTAACTTCACCAAGATTCGTGCACTCAAAACTTCGTCTATATCACAATATATACAAAGTTCCATTTATATCACAGAACATACAAAGTTCCTAGTGATTAAATTCATTATATACAAGTTCTATGAAGAGTTGAGCACCACCAATCACCAAGTGTTGTATAGCAAGAAACCATCTGTGTACCAAGAGGTAATTAAGTAGTATATTTCACTTGTGAATTTCATGAATCATCTAATGAATTTGGAATATTATAGTATTGAGTATTGACGAATTCACATATTCACCAATCTACTGATACGAAAATGCTACTTTTTAAGAATTCCATTCTTGACTCAGATTGGCACACACTTTTTTTTATAAAGTACAAACCTATACAGGGTATGTGCTTGCCTGATGAACATCGATAAAGCTCAGCAAAACTAATACCATAAATTTCATCACAATATTCAATTCACAAATGCTATACCAAATGTGAAGTTACATGACTTACAGCTCTGCCATCTATGATATGCCTTCCCTTTAAAACTCTTTCAGCAACAGAAGCACTGGCAAACACGATAAAGCCAAAACCACGGGAACGACCTGTGATCCGGTCTTTCATTATCACAGCTTGCGCCACCTCACCAAAAGTTTGGAAATAATCTGTCAGACGCTCTTCAGTGGTTTCCCAAGAGATCCCACCAATGAACAGTTTTCCGGAATCCATTTCCATTTTCTACGCACCTGCATAAAATATTCCGCTCAATCAATCCACAACTCATTAAATTGAACCCAAGCAACCTAAAACATCTAATATGTATCATCAATATCACCAAAAAGAATCACTGCCAAAACCGTAGCACTCAGTACAAAGTTAAGAGCGAGTAATGGATCTACGAGAAAGTGTAGTAAATTTAGACACCGTCCTATTTCATATTACAATCCAGCTACGGTATCTCATATATCTAGCTCCATATAGAATCGGCCATCAAAGCAATGAAGTCCAATTAATACAAAACAGAAAATGTAGATTGAATAACGAACAGACCTCAGGAAAACAAATTACAACAGAAACCCGGCAATTCCCCGACTTCAAATGGGTGTATTTTGATTCAGACGGAGACCATCTAATCTCAAACAGATCGATAGCCAACAGCACACACAATCCAGAACCCCTGAAAATTCATTCAAGATTCAAACTTTTGACTATGAACGACCAAGAAAGATCAACGCCTCGGAAAATATGAACTTAAAATCCCAAACAACAAATACCAGAAGAAAAGTTTGTTGAATTCAAGATCTGACAGGATGCATAGATAGAGAAGCAGAGGGCTAAAGGCCCTCTCTTTTCTTCTCTTTTTCGTTTGCTTTGTTCACCAAAATTCAGTCTTTGATGGAATTGCCAAAGATAATATATTTGTAATGTGATGTGAAAGAGAAAAATGGAAAAAGAAAGGTTGTGTGGGCTGCGGAGATTGATTCTTCACATCCTAAAAATTGGTGAGAATGGTGTTATCGTGTTTTAATATCAATTCATCTCTCGTTTTATAATTCGTGCAGCTTGGAAACATAATTCAAAATATGATTTGTTGGCATTTCATATGTCACAGTAGTTAATTTTTTTTTAAAAAAAAAAAAAGAAGAGCAAAATTCAGATCTAGTTAGGTGAAATATTAGTAGTTGCTAGAAAATGGTCAATATTCATTTATGGCTGTAGATAGAAGGATGCTCCTGTCTATCGTTTGTATCCTTGGCACGCAAGTTGTGTCATCGACAAGAACAAATTTATAATAAATTTGATGCATATGCACCATCATGAATTTGAACTTTAATATAAGCATACATATATATATATTGGGTTTTTTTTTAATTTTTTTTTAAAAAAACTCAAATTGTAGACTCTATCTTGATTCTCTTCCTTGAGAAAATTATCTACAATTATTGAGTTTAACTATTTATGAAACTATGCTAAAAAAACACTACGAAATCGGTGGCCTCTACTCTCCCAATCGTTCGAGTCATGCTAGCAAAGCTTGATTCAATGAGAGGGCAATGTCACAATGTTGTGCACACGCTTTAGAAGTAAAAGGATTATTTAAGATCATGAAAAATTAAGTTGGGATGTTTTTTTAGAAAAAAAGTTTATATAATATAACAAAACATGCTTGGAAACATGATTTTGGAGGCAAGGCATGAGTCTTTGGTTAAATGCTGTCTCTCTATCCTCACACCAAATCTCACCTCTACTTATGTCATTGTTCATCATTTGAAAAATCGGAACAAAATTAGAAGTAATAATGGATATCGAATCTGTACTGTAGAGCTCTATTCTTTACAGAAATGGGATTCACGATAAATTACATGGTCAACCAGATGTTGATTAATCTCGATGCTAAATTACAATTTATGTTACACAGATATATCATCGTTATTGGTGTGTACAATGTATTACACTTGAAGAATCGCATGTCCCCCATTTCTAGTAAATAGAAAACAGGACATGGTTTAATTCCTGCTTGGGAAATAGACAGAACAGCACAAATACAGATACTTAATTGCTGCGTTATTTTACTACCTCCATGCAGAAGAAGTGTATAATGCTCTGTTCTTCCATCCTAGATACAAAGCATCATTGGCTTCCTCTATCCTGTAATTTGTGCTATAATCCCTCAACAATTCCCTTGTGGCGGTGCTAACTGAAGAACTCAACGGGACTGGAGAAAATCCAGCCATAGAGAGTCTCATTCTCCACTTACCGAGAAGCTCGTGCCTTTCCATCCTGTCGATTCCCTCGCAAGCAATTATGTTGACAATATCCCTCCCCACACAATGTTCTTCAGTACTAATCCGTTGTCTGTCATCCCGGGAGGGTACAGCATCAATGGACTCAAAAATTGCTGAGTAATAATCTAGAGTTTCGAGAAATCGTTGGAAGAATAAGGAAGTGTTGGTGTTGGATTCTTGTTCAGAAAGGGTGACGATTTTGGGTGAAAGGCTCTTAACTAGTCTGAGGAGGCGGTCCCTATGATTTGTAGTGCTAACACTTTCATCTGGCATGTGGTGCAAGATGTAAGGAAAGATCACGGCCAAAGATTCCCCCTGCCGAACCTGAAGATTCTCGAACTGGAGCTCACATCCAGATATACCTGCACCATGGAACTCAAATGGTACTCTACATGCTTCAGCTACACTTGCTAACCTCTGACAGACTAGCTCGAGTCCTCCACCTCGAGCATGAGCTGATTGAGAGTCATCAACACCTGTAATGCGTAAATAAGGAGGCCCCCCAGGCCGTCTAGAAAGAGATTGAATGAAAGAAACCCACTGACTTCCCTGTGCAATCTGAAAATCGATGACATGAATCCTACTTTCATTTTCCATTGCTTCCCAAATCACAGCATTAGCATACACATAGGCAAACTTGTAGTAGGGACAGATTTCATAAAGCACGTGCATGTATGACATCAATTCAGAACTTGCTGGCTCATTGCACTTCAACTTTTTGTAAATTATGCTTCCGGAGGACAACAATCTTGCCTTGAGACCTTCCAATAAGTATGCACCAAGTCTCTGTAAAGGGTCACCCGATACCGACACCCTTCTTCCTAACATGCCCATGAGAGCTTCTGCAGCTGATACAGCCAATCTTCTTTCGCACATGGAGTTTGAGTCAGCTTCTGATACCCTCTCAGCACAGGTGACAAGCAATTGTTTCAGGTCCATGAGGGCAGCCATTTCCAGGATTTTATCGTACCTTGTGGAGGACAAAGATTGTGTCGCCATACCGCTTAAGGAGCCAATATCATCACCATCAGCAGACTCAGGTTCTGTCAAATCATTCTTCAACATCCACAGTGCATGCACCGATTTCTCTTCATTGTAAAGCACAGAGGACCCGTTAAACGATGAATCACAAGTATAATCACAAGAGTGATGCTGAAGGAGATCAGAAGCGTATGATTGAGAACAATGGGGAGAAAAGGGACTTCTGTAGGATGACACGCTTACAACTGAAGACGAATTGTAGACAGAATCTCCAGTCACTGGTGTTGATTCCAAAGTGAAGAATTCTTCAGTGTAAGCTGGAGATGAAACATCAGTTCCCCGGTTTTTGCTCTGAGTCGCATCATTGTTCAAAACCTGAAAAGTTGAAACTCGTGATGGCTTGACTTTCTCCATAGATTGATTGTTGACTTTAGAGATATTAGCTGATGCTTGAAATGCCCGGGACTCCTTCATTCCCAGAAACTTCAAATCAGAACTTTATTTTGCATCAGTGACTTGAACAAGGTTTTATGCTGTTGAAGAATCTCATTTAGAAGTGAGATACCATTTTGACAAACAAAATATCTCATTTAGCCACCTCCACTATCAACGAATGAGAATGCATGCTAAATCTGCTTCAAAAAACAAGGTATCAATACACCTGCAAGGCATAAATATTACTGTTAAGTGGAGAAACATTTTTCAGAGCTTGTGCATCATACTTTATGCTTTGCTTAGCAAGCAATCTTAACAGAAACCAAGAAACATAGAAACCTAAAAAATCAAAAGAAAAGAAAAATAGTTGCAAACAGCTTCTTCAGGTTGAAATGGTGATAATATCTGTAACTGCAGAACTTTGGAGAGACCTATAAATCAAAATAAAGGCAAATAATTATTAATTCCTAAATTAAACCCACCAGATATGACTAAAAATCACATGCTCCCAAGAATCATGTGCTTCCTTCCTTACCTTAGTACAAAAATTAGCCTAATTGGGAGATATGACTAAAAATCACATGCTTCCTTAACTCAGTACAAAAAGATTAAAAAAACAATATTGATACACAGAGATAATCCCTCACATACCCAAAAACCTCCTCGGACTCTTTGACTCCGAGAACGCGCGCGCGCGAGAGGCGTTCACAGGCAGATAGTGAAAACATGGAAAAATTAGCTTAAAGTTGTCGAGTTGGAAAACCCGCGTTTGCCCAAAATTGTGGAATGTTGGAGTAGAGTCGTCTTTATATCGGCTTCCAAGAAGCAACACAATTGTGCGCACGTTTTTTATGCTACGGGCATGAAAGTCTTCACAGGCTATCATTAAAAAATAAAAATAAAACCATCTCTAAAATTTATCGAAATTCTTTGGATGGAAAAAGTAAAAGAAAGGAGATGATAACCAAATTCTTCTTAACCTTTTTATTTGGAAATTGAATGCAAAATTAGGATGAATAAATTCAAAACTATGGTACCACCACAAATTATTGGTTACTTATCATATTATCTTTTTTTTCTAATAAAATTAACTGTTTTTGAAAATGTATTCGTCTCACAAGGCATGTATAAAGACAAAAATTTGTATGAGACGGTCTCACGGATCGTATTTTGTGAGACAAAATCTCTTATTTAGGTCATCCATGAAAAAATATTACTTTTTAAGTATTACTTTTTATTATGAATATCGATAGAGTTACTCATCTAACAAGAGTACTATTTTATTTTATATATAATAGTCAATCAAATTTTTTTGGGTCTAAAATAGTGACTCCAACTCCCAATTAGTATCGAGAACAACCATAAGTGTGAGAAACAAAAATAATATTTGTCATCTTGTAAGGTGAACTCTTGGTGTCATGTTACTTTATTGTCAACGATGTTAAAGGTCGACTTTTTCTTGTGGGAACAACTTCAACTTGCATTGTTTTTGTCCTTTATTATTCTTTTTGTAATAAAATCCAGTATGATTGGTGGAATCCGTTGTCAATAGGAGTGTCAAAATGCGACATGATCCATCAATCCGACACGATCCAACACGAAAAAAATCAGGTTCGGGTTGAGGTTTTTCTGGTTCGGGTTGGGTGGGTTCGGGTTAGTGCCATGTTAGGCAGGTTTCGGGTTGGGTTGGGTTGGGTCGAGGATTGACCCGCGAATTTTTTTTTGAAAATATTACCTATATTTTTATATATTATATGTTTGAACAAAATTTATTGTATATTTATATGATAAATTTTCATTATTTAATATTTATTTTGTATATTTTTATTTTTTTGACAATTTTTTATTTGATTTAGTAAATATACTTTTAATTTTCTACGATTAAACTTTCAAATTTAAATCGAAAATTTTGTTATTATGTGTTTAAATTAAAATATTATTATTATTTTTTATTTTTTTGAATTTTTTTCATTAATTTTTTTAAAAAAAATTAATAAAATTCGGGTTAAACGGGTTGAGTCGGGTTATACGGGTTCGTGCTTGGGTTGGGGGTTTTCGGGTTGCTTCGAGTTCGTGTTGAAAAAAAATTCGCGGGTTGACCCGAAATCCGACCCAACCCACCCGATTGACACCCCTAGTTGTCAAATCTGACGGATGCGTGTGCTAATAATATATATAGATATATATCCCATGATATTTAACTGTTGTCATGACTGATTATTTATAAATCTAAGTCACAACCTTTAATAGATATCATCAGATTACATTATAGAAATATTACTATAATATACCTCACTAATTAATAAATTTAAAAATTTTAACTTTTCTATTTATAAAGGCACTGGTTTTTATAAAAACAACTTGACGTACATTTTAAGATTTGCTAATATTACAATTCAAGAATCATCATTATGAACAAACTTTTCTGTGAGAGATATTAATCGATTGATGCAGCCTATTTAGTACAGCTTTGGAACCATGTAAGACTTGTTCAGCCAACTACGAGTTGGGGATCGAGCCTTGTTAGACCTATAAAAAACACCTTGTACTTCTCAAAACACAAACTCAACAAAAAAAATTGAAGGAAAATTGGAAGTATAAACCGAGTACAAACGGGTCAAAGTTCGAAGGGCACGCCACAATATATCAAGTATATTACTTTATTATATATGTAGTCTTTTATATACGCAAAAATGACATACAACAGAATCATTTTCTTCTGTAGGATTGCCAGTATATTTCATTACACACAAATGGTTTTTATGTTCTGCCAATGTAGAGAAGGTTCAAGACTTCGAAGCAAGACACTATACCAGCAGCCGGATTTAATTGCACCACCAAAATTCTGCAGAATCAGATCAGAAAAGTTTCTGATGCATTTGCTTCCCATAAATGCCTTTATTTTCATCAGACCTCCGAGCTGTGCGGATGGAACCATTTCCAGTCTTGGGTGATTGGCAACATTCGGAACTTTTGTAAAGCTTTGTTGCACAAGTAACAAAGCCGGTTTGGTGAGACGTTTGGACCTTTTGTTTAGATAAGCTACGTTCAGGGGAATCTGTAATACCCAATTCCTACAAGAGATTCAATCATTTTCTAGTTTAAACATAACAAAAAAAAATAGAAGCCATAAAATAATGAAGCCAAACTTTTGTGGTACAGTTGGTAGGATACCTTGGACTTTGTCTTGGAATAACAAGGGGTGAGGCAGGGATTTATATCCTCCAAACACATGCAATCTAGACTCTGGGGGGTTGTATAATCCCCAGAACTAAATTCTTGATCGAACTGGTCAATGGAGGATAGCTTGTCAAATTTTTATTAAAAAAAAACTATGGACTGCAGTATTCTCTATGCCAGCTGCCAGGCCTTGGTTAGTATATTAAAGAAATAATAGAAAAACCTCACCTTGCAGTAATGTTCCAATAATCAAGAAAACAATGGTAGATTAATAACTTCTATCATTTAGGATGTTCTTGCATAGGAATAATTTCTTTCTAATTTGGATTCAATAGTTAAATAATGGTTTTTACCAGATAATTAGCTGTCTCTTCTTGATCATATGACGGAGTCCTGGGAGAACTGAAATAATCATCACTTAATCCTTGCAATGAATATTTGTTCGTCTTCACCTACGACCAGAAGAAAATACAAGTGAAGAAGCATTATCCACAATATAGAAGCAAAATTTATCAGTTTCTACAACAAAGGTGTGTACGCATCAAACACGACACGAGAATGAAGTTTAGGTATTTAAATATCAGAAGCCTTTAAGGACGACTAGGTTACACCATGGGAGTAAAAATAATTTAGACACCACTAGATAAGGATCAGTCCTATGAAACTACCGAAACTTTTCTCCAAAATCAATAACAAAATTATGATCAGGAGAGATACACTTTTGTCTTTGATATTGTTAGAACAAGAATACAAAGGCTTAAGGCTACCTCGGCGAGATCCTCGGCGAGATATTGCAGTTGTCCAGTTAGTGAAGTAATCTGCCTCTGAAGACTTGGAATGAGTTGTTTTGCCTGTTTAAGTTCCGTACCCTGTTTCTCCAAAAGGCCGTGAAGCTGAGAATTTGTGACATCGGGGAAAAGAATTGTATTCTTCAGATACTTTATCTCTTCCCTTTGCTTCAAGCACAAATCTTTTAGCTTTTCAACCTAGAAATTCACACTTTTAATAAACTTGAAAGATAAAACAGCTCAATCCCATAAGGAACATTCTCTAGTAAACATTAACCAAGTGTCCAGAACTCAAATGAGATATTGTTGAAATGATTGCAATTTGAGAATACGGTGTTCATTTTGTGTTAGGATCTTCACTCAATGAAAATGCTACACATTCCAAATGTGTTCAGGAGTTCAGAAATTACTCTATTCACATCAAGTAGAACAAAGAAACTCATCCGGTGCACGCAAAAAAGTCTTTTGTTTTTGAACCGTTCCTTGTGTTAGTTACCATCACAAAAGCTGCATTCATCCTGATACTTGGGGCAATTAGTCTAAAAATCCAAAACAAAATGAATGAATGAGATGAACACAAGACTTATCATGAAAGGGTATCAAAACAGCAAACAGCTAAATACAAATCCCATCTCAATATAGGATCACAACATCAAATCGAGTTAATCCATGATAGCAATCACCTACAGATAGAAGTGTGTCGGAGAACCATAATGAACATAACTATTATTAAGTGGAAACTCCAAATAGAGAAAAGCCATGGACCTAATCTAGTAAAACTCTCCATCCGAAGTGGTTACTGGATTATTTCTTGGTGAAACATTTAGGATACCAAAACTCCTCCATACTATTCTTTGATCACCAAACACGAATAAACTTCACTAGTAAAGTCGAAGATCAATATCTCGAGCATACAAAATCCCAAGGCATGAATAATAGAGCAAAGATTAGTTATCAACTTTTGCAAAGGGTGAAGAACCCAAACCAGTAGATTAAACACGAATGGTGTGGCTTTAGAGCATGAAAAGGTAAGAAACCGAATGCCGTGAGAAATAGGTCATTTCGAGTCAACAAGAAAGTAATTTCTTGCGCATGGTCACCTTATTATCAAAAAATCTAAATATAATGAGAGGTGATGCATTCGCTTCCAAATATTGACACTCGATAAAAAAAACACAGAGAACTCAAATATCCTATAAGAATTTAGAAGTTTTAACACACTCATCCCGATCAATTCAATAGAAAATAATCACATCCAGAAATTTACCTCTAGGTTTTTCTCTTCGAACAACAGCTTAATCTCTTGAATTTGCTGTTCCTGTTCTTTATTCAAGCTCAAAAGCTCCCTCTCACTTCTCAGCACCATCGCCAATGTCCTTGTATTCTCCTTCACCTCAGTCAAAGCCTTTCTCGAACTCTGCTCCCCCCTTTTCGCCCCGGCAGATGATGATGATGATGATGATCCCTTAAACAACTTCTTGTGTAGCCCACTTAATCCAGTATCCCTTTTCGCGTTCCTCTTCAAATCATCGGCCAAAAAATCCGCAGCCACAACGAACTTTGTGTTCCTGCTGAAATTCTTGGCCTTCTTGCTCTCTAACAATTTTTTAACCATGGAGCTGACGTTAAACTGGGCCGGCCCAGCATCATTGTTTTTCTTTGTGAGGGCGCGTGAGGTTTCAAGGGTTGAAGGGAATTCGGCAGATGATGAGGGGTCGGATTTTGTGGAGCTGTTCAAACTATTTGAGTAGCGAGTTGCAGGCTTGATTGAAGCCATTCTCGTGAAATCTATCCAGTCGGGAATTAATTAGGGCGTAAGAACTTAGGGAAGAAGAACATTTGTAGCAGGTTTGATTTTAGTTGGGGCGCTGTCTGAAAATTCAAAATAGGTTTCGCGCTTTTAATTAGTTTGAAATTAGAATATTAGGCAGCGTCGATCAAATAACGTTTTTTTTTTACCGACAACGCTCTTTACATATGGAAGAGATTGAAACACGATTTTAACATTTGAGATCTTTTATTTTTTTTTGTTGGCCCAAATCCATACCATTTTTTTGTTGACCCAAATCCAATACATGGTATGGAGTACGGACTAAATACCTGCGTTTTTTCGCAGACAATTTTCCAATTTTATTATTTTATTTATATAATAATGATGATGCAATCAAAAATCGTGATTATCCGGATTATTCTGCAGGTTCGTAAACGGATTCAATTAATCGTAGACTGGTATTCTAGTTAGCTCGTAAGCGGGTCCAAGTAGCTGGAGGAAATAAAATTTTATGGATTATCACCTGCGTCACAAACAAACGTCAGAAACGCCGAGTTTATCCGACGTAAACACTCTGACGTTCAAGTCAGAAAATAATTTAAAGATATTATCTGAAATCTGAAGAGTTTAAGCATAAAATGTTAAGATTGGAACTTGGACCTAACTCAACACCAAAAGCTAGCTTAAGGGAGGAAGATTGTCCAAGTCCATATATACAACTCTCAGGTTATTTATCCAACCGATGTGGAACAATGAATACACCTCTCTCACGTCCAGTAATGAGCATTTGGAGCGTGGAGTTTACAAATGACCCAATTATGGGCAGAACGTGTGGCCTGATTATAGGCAATCCAATACATAACTGTGGAACCTGGGCTCTGATACCATGTTAAGATTGGAACTTGGACCTAACTCAACCTCTCAAGGGGGAGAATTGTCAAAGCCCATATATACAACTCCCAGGCTATTTATCCAACCGATGTAAAACAATTAACATAAAATAATGAGAGGTATTAATTAGAATCATCCTCTATTTATATATATTTTTTTGGAGTAC
Organism: Primulina eburnea; assembly: GCF_022965805.1. NCBI lineage: Eukaryota > Viridiplantae > Streptophyta > Magnoliopsida > Lamiales > Gesneriaceae > Primulina > Primulina eburnea. The sequence goes on along the minus strand of NC_133104.1, from coordinate 41,194,994 downwards.
ATAACGGGCTTGAGCCTTTATAATTAATTTAAACATCAACAATGAATCGAATAATTAAATTTGATCATTATTCATCAAGTAACTTTTTGTTCCAGAAGTTATTTTCAAAATTTGAACCCATACATTTTGATTCTCTGGGTTAAAAATCGGTGTGATATTACCACAATCTAAGAAATAATGCAGAACAATTCTTAAGTGTTTATTAACACAAGCCAACATAATTACTATGGTAACTCAAAATGTAATATGTGTGGGGGTCTCTACGAGTATATTATAAAGTAAATTACAGTATTTACAAAATTTAAAATAATTTTGACAACAAAATAATAGTCTTAACCAAACACATGCATGCCAATTCTTCAAAATTTTCTCCCAAAATATTTATGTTGAGTTAGTTTTTTTCGAGGAATAATTCTCCTGATAATCTAATCTCATTAAATCTTACTTATATTGTAATTAAAAAAACGACCTCATGCGTTGAGATAATCAAATAACTAAAATTTCACAACATTACAGGAGTCAGGAGAAGTACGGATTAGGCCATCAAGAAAATGAGAGAGACACGTCCCATATTATATTCTTTTATCTGAAAATTTAAGACCGCGTGCAGCCGCCAAGATTCTTCCACTTTTGATAATAATTTCCTTAATCATTTGACTTGATTGTTAGACAAGCATAACCTTAATTAATAACAATAATAATAATAATAATAATAATAATAACCGACCAAATTTATAATTCCCCACATCATGAATAGAATACTTGTTGCGGGCCATTGCTTATATAATACATACGACCAAGGTTGAACCTGGTCTTCGTGGTAATTTTCTTTTTAGTCATTGCTTTAAATGAAGTCGCTCGATGTTTTTGCAAGTTTTTTTTTTTTTATGTTTTTACCTCATTAACTAATGAGGTCCTAGTAAATGTTAGTGGTGTTACATTGATTACATAATTTCTCTGAGAGTTGCATATCTGGACTTGAACAATTCTCGTCTTGAACTAATTTTTGGGGTTGATCACGGTTTGTTTCACTCCACATGAGTGATCCGGGCCCACCTCCATGTTAATAAAAAATAAAAAAATTGACTCGAAAAAATCCGAGCCGTTAGATCGACCTCTGCGGACAGTGTCCGCAGAGGTAGGGTCGAGTTAACCGTTGATCACAAGCTTCTGCAAATGTCAGTCTCAAGACTTCGACTGTAATCATTGGGTCAAGGCCGCGTCAGTCTTCATGTCGCCTCTATAGCACAAGTGGATCGCCTAAAGTAGTTGATATTTATTTTTATGTTTATGAACTAATAATATGTAATTGATTGGATCGATCACAATGTTCCAAATAATTAAAGAATAGTGTTAAATGTACAACATATATATCATACAACGATATTTACAATAATTAAATCTTGAGATTTTGATATTATATCGTTATATTTTATTATTATCTCATAAATTTTTTTATTGAATTTATTATGAGATTTGTTGGGATATTAGGTGACTCACAAGTTGACAAGAAGATGAAATATATCAAGGGCTGGTTATTCATGGTTTGGGCCGCGACAATTAGTCAATTGGTTGCGGGCTTGGGCCATACATAATCTGTTGGACAGCTTGAAGTGTCATGAAGACTGGAAACTCAAGGTCAAAATATAAATTATGGCTCCGTTTGGTACGTGTGATAGGATAAGTAAATGATTTAATAATTAGATTGATTAAAAAATGAGATATATGAATTAATAGTATGGTGAATAACATGGTGTTTGGTATGAATTTTAAATGATGCATTAATTTTTAAATTTTATTGTAATGACCAAAATGTCTCAAATGCTAATTAAATATATATTCTTAAAATAATTGGATAGATAATTAAATATTTATAATTATTAAAATTAATTTAAATATATTGACCGACGATTTCGGTTGAGATTAATTCTAGCAAGCGGACTAGGTCAAGTTATAGTAAATGGACGAACAGTCCAAGTATCGATCCCACAGAGACTATTATTTAATTACCAAGATTCAATTATTTTATTTAATCTAGGTAAACAATAACGAGCGATTTGATTGTTATTTCAGCTAGATAAATTTTTAAACTAATGTATGCTAATTTGATGGCTAAGTCAAATATCAGAGAAGCTTGGAACGTGGGATTTTCAAATTTAAATAGAATGACCGAGAACACACAACGGTAACAAACTCTGATTAAATTCAAGCACTGGAATTATTCGACTAAACAATTATTCGAAGTCACGATGTAATCCTCTAATTTAATTATAAATCTATTTCTAGAATTTATAATCCTATTTTCATTTAACAGTCCAATTATTTCTAATTGAATTTAATTAAACAAAAACGCATGCATCAACGATAGAATTACAGCTGTCGCCTAAAATCGCACACTGAAACCGAATACTATTTCTAGTCGGTTTAACCGTGTGTTGATTAATATTTTTGAAGCTAATTCCAATCTATTCCCTTTCGAGTCAAGATCGAACAACAAACATGCAATTTAATTGGCCAAATCAAAAGCACGAAAAATTACGCAAACATTAATCAATAACATTAAAAAATAATTAGGAATTAAACGATCCAACGAATAAACAAAATCAGTCGTTTGTCCCTATCGTGGTCCCGATCACAAGAAAAACTACTCCATAAATTCAAAACTAAAATCAAATTTAATGTTTGAATTCATGTCTAAAAATAAGAAAATAAAAGAGAAGAGAAATCTCAATGATGGTGCGCAGATCTTGCGTGTAAATTGTGCTGTCTTTTTCTCTCGTTTCTCCCAAGTCTTCGCCGTCTTTTCGAGAGTCCCAAAGCCGCGCTTTTTTTTCTCCTAAAGTCGGCTGCTATCGAATATGGAACAACCCTCAATTGTTTGATCTCCTTTTCCTTTTATTCTTCCCCAAATTCACGATTTAATCTTCGCGAAATATAATCTCAAAATCATGTACACGGACCCCGTGTAGTCCTCCGGTTTGGGTCCGTGTCTTCTCGTGAATATTCATCCATGGGATTTTAGGACACGGCCCCTTATCCGGGGTCCGTGTATAGGTCCGAGTGTTCTCATTGTGATCTTCTCCTATTATTCCGAGTTTTTTTGACATGTCATTGCGATGTTCGACTCTTCTTCCTTTTCTTTGGCTTTTTAACATCTTTTGGTCAAACCTGCAAATACAATAATAACACAAATTAAGCGCAAAACTCGGAATAACAATGCCAAATAAGCACGAATACGACAAAATAAAATCCCTAAAATGCTATATAATTCGTGCTTATCATATATCTATTAGAAATAAATTTGTAAATATGCATTAATAATTAAAAAACAATATATTTTGAATGTTAATGTTAAATAAAGTTGAGTAATAATTACAATATTATTGTTTTTTTTAAAATAATTATAAATATTCTTAAAATAATTTGATAGACAATTAAATATTTATAATTATATTATACATTTATTAAATTAATTTAAATATATTTATTAGAAATATATTTATTAATATACATTTAATTAATAATTAAAATAGTAATAATATTTTAAATATTAATTTTATTGTTAAATAAATTTTAGTGATAATTATAATATTATTGTTTTTTTTTAAATAATTGAAAATAATAAAAAAAATATGAAATTTATTTATAAAAAAATATAATAAAAATTTAAATATTATATTAATTATTAAATTATCACTAATTTTAATTTTCATATTATATTGAATAAGACAATTCAAGGGTATTGTGGTCAATATACAATCTTATCATGATCACTATTCAAGAATTATACATTATCACACTTTTGAGGAATTATATTTAATCACACAAATAACATGATTAGTGGGGGCTTTCAATCATAATCAAGAGCTTGAAGACTAAATAAAAAATGAACATAACACAAGATAAAGAACTATTATTTAATAATCATTCTCTTATCATGGCTATCAAGCATAGCCATATATATAGTTTGACTCAAGGATTAAGGCACGACGAAAAAGACGAATAATCAAGAATCTCCATTGTGATCGCTTGACAAAAGATACAAAGAGAGGACACGACACATAGATGGAGAGAGTCGAAGTAGTTGAGGGAATAATTTCAATTGTAATTCAGCTTTGACTCTTGGTTATATACTTGTTAAACTCTCTGTTATATTAATTAATACAAGAAAGCTGCTCCGTTCTTCCATGGATGTAAGCTGTTTTAAGCCGAACCACGTAACTCGATCGTTTTTCTCTGTGTTTCATAGCCTTGATCGGTTGATCCGTTGTTGGTGCATGTGAAGTGTACTGTGATTCTTGATCAGTTATTTCTAACAAGAAAAATTATTGTACAAATTTAGTTGTACATAAATGTAATCAATGCTGTAATAAACTTCGCCGCGCAACTAGGTTCTTAGATATTAGGAATGCGTATAAACTTCAATTAAATTATTTGCATTAATTAGGGATGCTTATTGGATCAAATCAATCTAGACTTGGTCCGATTTAATTTGGTTAACTCAAAAAATGTTTGACTAACACATGATTGAATCGAATCTCACATCAATACGTTGAATCCCATTGAGTTGCTCGAAAATAAATTTGAAACCACAATTTAGTAAAATATTATTTTTAGTTACTTTGTCAAATAAATAACCTTTTATATACATATTTATTGGAAAATATATATATAAAAAAATACTATTCAAATTATGTTATAATCCCGTTCAATTCGGTTACAATATCGAATTGAGTTTTATTTTTAATCTAGTAAAGACAAGCGATTGGTTAGATGCTTTTGGAATTTTCAATCAATTTTCTATGTTGTTTCTTCACCGTTAGATTTTAAAAAAAATTGGGTTTGAGATCCTCCGAAGTGGGTAGCTAGCCTTGGCCGGATGTGTTCTAACAGCCGTCCCTGTCGGGGGGAGATGGTTCTACGAACACGACCGAAACAAGCTGAATCATGATTATATATTAAAAAGCACGTGCATATATATATATATATATATATATATAGTTAACAAGCTACGGAGGATACATAAAGAGGATACATAAAAGTATTGGCATACTGGAAAGAAAGAGCTTCTCCAGGGCTGAGGGGCTCTCCGCCGTTGACAAGGCAATCGTCGAATCCAACCCGCCGGAATATACTCGGATCCACCAACCTGGCAGAGCTGAACCACCCGCAGCTAAGGTGGATGTCAGAGATGCTGCAACCACTCACACAAACATTCTGAACCTCCACCGTATACGTGGGTATACCATCGGGAAGCGGCTCCGTCGCGCCTTGGTCGACGAGGATGTCATCCATCGAACACGACGGTGCCCCTTCCCCTACCCGATTTATGGTACCAGCTCCATCATCCCCTTCCATTAAATATAATTTAAAAGAAGAAGCAAATGAAAGGTCGTTACATTTTAATTCGCCTCGTAATATATAAAGTTTGACGAGGAAAATTAAAGTTGATTTCTATATGTTATATATTTAATTACCAGTGTAATCAGTGACTAGTTTTCTGGCCACGACCGCATCATGAATTCCACTGGACAAGATTGGTTCTTGCATGCAAGCTTCGTAATTACAGTGTTTAAATGCACCATCTATTCCCACAACTGCAATAAAACTATGTTCGAAGATTTTCTTTTTCTTTGAAGAAATAGCAAAAGATCACAATCCAAACACACATCATATCCCATCAAGGAAAATCTCAACTTCACGGACGTAATAATTTCTTGTAAATTCAGGGTATAATATAATTAGACAACGATGAGTACTGGTTTTGTAAGAAAAACGTGGTGGGAAGAATTAATATACGCATGATATATAATGAAAGAAGGAGAGAAATGAGCATATATAGGTACCTGAGAACACAATAATGGAAAGAGCAACCAAACATTTCATCTTCAAAATTCTTTCCTCTTAACACTTGACAATATTGTTTGTTATGTCTAATTCAACAAAACAATTTTCCCCAAAATGCTAATTTCTGGTGTGATAATGACCAATTTATAGCAGCAGCATGCGTATAGAAAACTGGGACGCAGCTCTGAATTGCTACCGAATTTGTATTAATTGTTGTTGAGAGAAGTGTAGATATCCTTTTTGCCTACTTGTTCAGACTAAATTGTTACATTTATGACCTACATGTGTATAAATATTATATAATAATAATTTATATATATTTATATATATATATATATATGTGTGTGTGTGTGTGTGTGTGTGTGTGATTAGAAATATGAATTCACATAGAGAGACTCAACAAAAGTTAAACAAAACAATCTACAGGATTTCTACAACAATGTTTTGGCATGATAAAACATTAATTTATTATTGTTTTCGTTTGTTAAATATTTTTTTCAAATTTTACAAAAAATGGTATAATACATCGTTATCTTATCCAAATTAAATATATTGATTTCTTATTTTTATATTATGTATCATTCATCATTATATCCAGTAAATCGTCACTTCTAGGATCAATGGTATTAAATTTCAAGAAAATATAGTTATCTTATGGATTAGTATATGTTATATAAGAAGTGTTTTTCTCTTTATTTTAATATTATTATATCATATAAATATTTCTTATATTTATAAAAATTTTCATATATATTAATGATCGAAATATACCATTTCACCACATCATAATTGAAAAAAAAAAAAAATTATAAAGGAGTTGAGGCCACTACATTTCTTCAACTTATATATACAAATTAAGGTGGTTACTATGTTTACAAACGGCGTCGTTAGATGGTCATCAATTTTTTTCCCTCTCTTTCCTTTTCTTTTTCTTTTTATTTTTTATTATGTATCTGTTGGATGCTTTTTTTCTGTTAGATTATTCAATTTTTTTTATATAAAAAATTAATAATAGTAATTTGTGTCATTTTCTTCCATTTTTATTACGGTATAGACGATGAACTTTTATATATGAGAAGGGTCAAGTCTACCGATATTCACAATAAAAAGTAATATTTTTAACATAAAAAATAATATTTTTTCATGGATAACCTAAATAAGAGATCCGTCTCACAAAATATGAACCATCACACATAATTTTTTATCATAGTCGACATAAACTTTTATATGCATATATATAAGTAGTTATTTATATCAAATATGTAATTATTCAAATAAATCAAGTTTTTTTATATGCATATATATAAGTAATTAAGTCGTATTTCCAATTGTCGTTACGTGTCAACTAATTAATTAGCATTTAGTGTCTGAATGAGTAAAGCCGTAAATACACATATTGAAGGAGCTGAGCTGACACAGATGAAATGCCTAGGACGCCAAGAAAATCATTAGGCCTAAAACTTGATTTATATTAGCCTCAAAATATATAGGTTTAAATACTTTATTTTTTAAAAATCAAAATTAGTTTTAGCAGATGAATAATTGACTACATATATTATTGTAAATACGTGAATATTTATAAATTGACAAATTGATACATGATTAAACTAAGTCAATTTTACTTTTAGCCTAAATTGTTTCTAAGTCCAACTACCATTAATAGAATTAATTAGGTAACATTTTATTTTCAAAATTCTTTAATTTATTTTATTAATAATTTTTTAAAAAATTTATATTTATTTAAAAATTACATTATAATAAATAATTATCAACTTAAATATACAACTATTTTTTTTATCATATTGATAATATATATATATATATATATATATATATATATATATATTCAAATAAAAATCCGCAACTTATTTAAAAACTATTATATTAAAAAGAAGGAATATAATTTAGAGCTTCGCTTTCAACAGCGGAATTATTCGAGTACTCCATGACTAAGAATGTGAGTCAACTTGTAGGAATTATTATGTAAACACAATAAATTGACGTGCATGGTTTCCGAGGGAATATATACATACATATGTATATTTATTTATTTAAGAATTGGACTCGATATTTAGGAAAAAAAGGTTCTATCCATTAAGTTACATATAACTTACAATAAAGTTTTAATACTTTATTAATGTATATAATTATTGAAACAGACGATACTAAAAAGTTAATTAATCTAAAATTCTCAAACTTAATAATATAATAATATATATAAAGTACATTATATTATATTTTAATAATTAAATTTTGTAATTAAAAAAATCTTTGAAAATTCGATCAAACAAATAAATATTAATATATTTCAAATAACTTGAAAAGCTACCTTATTCATAATATTTTAATTTTACAAATGGTATAATTTTTTTAATTATATTTTATCTTATTGACGCTATATATTATTAAAAAAAATAAAGAATTTATCCATGGTTCAAAATTTATGATTTATTTTTCCATTTTCTTGATTTAAATAAATAAATACCAATCAATTTACATAATCAGAAAAATTCAAAAATATGATTTCGAATGAACAAAACACGACTATAGTTATTCTAATTCTTTTTTTTCTTCTTTATTTTTTTTTTTTTTTGAACGAGGATGCATTTGATGGGTTTTTTTAAAAATATTACAAATTAATAAAGTAATTGTAAAAATATAGCAAATTGGGGAGATTTGTAAAAATATAGCAATCCGGGACTTATTGTCCCGGATTCATATTTATTATATTTTTTTTAAAAAAAGAAAGTAGGGCACGGCTCTTTTAAAAAAAATATATAAGAGAAATCGGCGACGTTTTATTTAAACCCGTCGCTATTGGCGACTGTTAAGGAAAACCCGTCGCTCTTGGCGACGGTTTAAGCAAAACCGTCGCTAAATTAAATCCGTGAATTCCTGCCACGGATTCTGAGAAGACGTATCACGTGTGTTTTCTTTCTTCAAGTAGAAATGCAGGTATTCTTTCTATCATCGTCGAAAATAATTGTTCCTCATATTCATTCTCGCAACTTATTTTTTTCATTCGATTTATATGTGCAAAATCCATCTTTTCTACTTCGATCATATAATAATATTATTTGTTGAATTTATGGTCCATTTCATTTGAAGAGATACGAAGAGGTAATGTTTAATTTCGTTGAAAATATTATAATTATATATTAAGAAGTAATTTTAATATAAATAATTTAATTTAATATAAGAATGAGTTAATATTAGTGTACTTAATACTAATGAAATTATAAAGTATTATGTTACGTTTTTAAAATATATTGAAAATAAGTTTTAAAATTTCACGTAATTTTAACCTCCGTAATTTATAATGCAATTAATACTATAATTATACATATAGCATACATAAAATTTCACGTAAATATAAAATCTGTAATTTATATACATATTCTAATTCCAATAAAACAATTAATATTATAATTATTGTAATTGTTGTAGATACAATATTATATCACGTAAATTCAGGGGTGGATCTAGGATTTAGACAACGTTTAGTTTATTTTGCGACGGTTTTCTCAAACATCGTCGCTATATGGCGACGGTTATAAAAAACCGTCGCGGATTTTGCGACGGTTTTCACCACAACCGTCGCTAATCCAAAAAAAAAAGAAGAACCAGGTTCCGAAATCGGGCGGATCAAACATTGTCATTGGCTTTAGCCACTGAGATACATGGACGTATCATTCATTTTGGGGGGGCCATGTATATATATATCTGTTTATATATTTAGTTTAAAAAAAATTAATATACACTAAATTTTTTTTTAAATTTTTTGGGAGGGCCGTGGCCCCCGCTCGCCCTACACTAAATCTGCCCTTGCGTAAATTAAATATAACTATTGTAATTATTGTAAATATAATATTATATCAAGTAAATATAATTATTATAATTAAAATAAGTATATTAATTAATTTTTTTAATTATTATAGATATAATATCATATCACGTAAATTAAATATAATTATTTTAGATATAATATTATATCAAACTATTTTTTAACATCGCGATTAATAATAAAAATATAATATTTAACTAAGTTATCTTTAATCATATAATGTTAGTGAACAAAATTATAATTACATTAATATAATATAAATAATATAAACAAAATATTAAAAAATTAATTAAATTATTTTCGCAGACGTAATTATACGGAACTTGTAATAATATCAACGGACGATGCTAATATATGAGATAAATGACAAGTATTATAAAAAAAAATACACAAAAAATTACTTCTTAATATATAATTATAATATTATCAACGAAATTAAACATTATATCTTCGTATCTCTTCAAATGAAATGGACGATAAAATCAACAAATAATATTAATATATGATCGAAGTAGAAAAGATTGATTTTGCACATATAAATCGAATGAAACAAATAAGTTACGAGAATGAACATGAAGAACAATTATTTTTGGCGATGACGAAAAGAATACCCGCATTTCTACTTGAAGAAAGAAAGCGGGACACGCCTTCTCAGAATCCGTGGCAGGAACTCACGGATTTACTCTAGCGACAGTTTTTTCTTAAACCGTCGCAAAACCGTCGCAAATAGCGACGGTTTTTTATAAACGATCGCTAATAGCGACGAGTTTAGATAAACCGTCGCCGATTTCTCTTATATATTTTTTTAAAAGATCCGTGCCCTACTTTATTTTTGTTTTTTTTAAAAAAATAATAAATATGAATCCGGGACAATAAGTAGTCCCGGATTGCTATATTTTTACAAATCTCCCCAATTTGCTATATTTTTACAATTACTTTATTAATTTGTAATATTTTTTAAAAAAAACCCTACATTTGAATGATTTGATCGCCACACACATGCTTTTCTTCTTAGAATCCTAGTGACGAAACCTATCAAGACTTCCATGAATTTAAGGACATTTTTGGTTAATTTTTTCAATTTTTTTTTTTTGAAATCAGATATATCCTAGCGAGTAAGTCCCATGTGAGACCACATGCTTTTTCTTCTTAGAATCCTAGTGCCGAAACCTATCAAGACTTCCATGAATTTAAGGACATTTTTGGTTAATTTTTTCCATTTTTTTTTTTTTTTGAAATCAGACATATCCTAACGAGTAAGTCCCATGTGAGACCGTATCCATATTCAAAATAAAAATAAGAGATCCGTCTCACAAATACGACCCATGAGACCGTCTCACACAAATTTTTGTCTATCCTAACTTACAATCTCCAACAACCAAATACAATATCTCTGCTAGACCATTCTAAAATCTTATTTTACAACAAGGCTTTTCGTTTCGGGAAGATACGATCGACCATGATCATCATCCGGATCATTAACCAATCGTATCGCTAGAATTGAGTCTGAAAAAATAAAACTATTAAATAAACCAAAACTCGAACAAAGATCCAAACCAATACGAATGGCTAACAACTCAGCCCCTTTTACTGCTCCACTGGAACGCACAGTGCAAGCCTTTGCACCAAGAACAACTCACGAGTGATTTCGAATGATAGCCCCAATTATGCTATATAGGTTCCGTCTGCTATCAAAGCATCCATCCACATCCAATCTCAGATGGTTTTGAATAGGAGGTTGCCACTTCTGAACATCATCAATAGAGAGCCAACCCACTCAAACTCAAAAGGCTTTAGACTGGTAAGAACGAAAATCATCACAACCATGGCGATTTAAAGAGATCTCAATTGTATAGCTTCTGCCTCGTGAATCGGAAATTTCTTGCCAATAGCATTCTCGTCCCAAGATCCCGAAGGAGTAATATAATGAGCCACCTGTAACATTCGGGTCAGAAATAGAATTTAAGTGACTTTTGAAGCCTTTAACTCCCGGTGATTATATCCGGGTGAATCGGGTGAGCAGAGCCGGAGCAATCCACCAGATTTTATAAGATTTTTTGTTTAGGTAAATTAGCAAGATATATATCTGTGAGCTATGACTTCCATTGTGACCTGCAGACAAGGAAATGAACTCGTGAATGAGCGTCGGAGAGATGTCCGGAGTAGCTACTCCGATACTTAAATCAACAGGTGAAGGATAAAAACAATATATGTGAAGATATATGTGAGTGCTCGAAGATATCAAATTTCATAATCCTTTTAAATGAAATATATACATGCTATTTATATGATGGAATATCGTGATTATCTTGTTTTCAGTGCCCACATGCTAAATAAGATAAGGCGGCTACCCATACCCTACCTCTGACAAGTTGTTCGACACGTCAACTCATGTAGTTCTGACAGTAATGTTTGTCAAGTATAAGGTGTCATATACCACTACACTCGAGTGAGTTGCGCTTTTCGAGGTATCCTGCGTATAAAGCATCCCGGGAATATGTATAAGAGCCTCGGCGTGTTGTATCCCGGGGAGAAGTCGTCCCGGGCATTCATCTGCCCGGCTGTTGAAGAAATCATCTTGCACACTGACTCTGATTTGAGTTATATATTTAATATCTCGGGTCATACATGATCCGTACTCTTAGGCATAGTTTGGTACACATGATAGGATAAACATGTGATATATAATATAAGGATAAATTAAGGATAAATAAGATGTAGGATATTATATTTAATGTTTGGTATGATTTTAATAAGAGTGATTAAATTTATATATTAGATTGTAATGACAAAATTAACCTTATCATAATAAATTTTATAATTTCAAAGTTGTTGCTTGAGTTTATATTTTTTATCTGTACATGTGCCGATAGTACTTGCATGATTTATTTATTTTTCCTAATTTTATATATTATATAATATAATAATTAAGCCCTTGATTTTTTGAGTCAAGTCAAATATCAATTTTTAAGGTTAATCGAATGATAATAATAATTTTATTGAGATTTATAAAAATTATTTATATAATTATCTCGAAATCATTTATATAATTATCATATTATATAATATATAAAAATAAATAAAATATTTATTTGATTTTAATTTCTACCTACTAGCATAGATTTATAAAAAATCATTTATAAATTGAGGGTAATTAAGTCATTTGTAGTGTATTTTATCATTTGATTAAAATTATCACATTTTCTATTAGAGATATTTTATCCTTCTAAAAAATTATTTATCAAGGGCCCATGATATTATCATTAAATTTTTAAAAACGTACCAAACATGGGATAAGGAGGATTATTTATCAATCTCTCTCTTATCTCATGTACCAAACTATGCCTTATAGTATATCACCACCCGGAATCCATGGATCTAAGCTCGCCGAAATCTTCCGACCATCCCAACTCTCCAACATAAGCCTTTTACCAATCAAATCTCGATTCCAAAAGATAGATCTCCAAACAAATGAAGTATTTATTATACCCCAATTCAGCTTTCATAATATCAAAATGTTTAAAATGCCTTCCTTTTAAGGGGAAATTGCTCCTAAATCCCTAAACACAAACTTAACTTGTTCCTAACTCCCTAGCCATCAAAAACTCTCTTTTAACTCCCTAAACCTATAAAATTGACAAAACTACCCTTATTCTCTATTTTCTTTTAATTGATCCTCCGCGCTTCAAAAATGGTATCAGAGCATGGTTAATTTATTTCAAACACGAAAATTTTATTATTAGTAGTAATTAAATGTATGAGAAGAAGAATTTCGAAAAAATTATGAATCCGAACTTTAGTTCGAGGAGAATAATTTACAAGAACTATTCCAATATTTTGGAATATACACAAGTTTATCTAACTATTGTTAGATATCAGAAACAGGAGAACAAAGGAAATTTATCTCCTGATGAAAGACAGCAGTGTTTGCAAAACCTTGCATACACAAAAGGTAGACTCTTACAGGCCGAAAAGACCAGATCTTCAATGATCTGTTAAATATGCCAGGGACTACCATCCAGTTCGAAATTGAACTTATTTCCCTAGAAATAATTCAATTAGAACAAGAATTACAGCGAAGTACATGCTTCACTGAACTCAGAACGAAAGGTATACGTTTACAAGGTTTAAAGAACCGTAAAAACATACTTCAAAATCTACTCAGAAGAAATTCTTCAGAGAACAATGGATCTGTATAGACAGAAGATCTACGAAGGGAAGCAACAGCACCCTCAGGTAAAAATTTATGATTCAGAATAATAAATTTCTGGAGATAGTACCAGACTCCTCTAAGCTCTCTCTGGATCTTAGAGAAATACAGAAAACGGTACAAAATTATGGCAATATGCTATATTATGTACCTCAAAAGATTGAAAAGGTCCTAGAGAAACAAGAAGAAATTCTTGAGATCTTAAAGGATATTCAAACAAGAATACAGAAACTAGAACAACAACCAAGTTCTAGTAGAAGAATTTCAGGAGGCTGGTTACCACCATCCTTTGGTACCGAACCTTTGTTACATCAACAAGGGAAGGCCAGAGTGGTGTCAAAACCTTTAACTGAAGAAGAAAAGATGATCAATCTAATCAAGTCTGTCTCAGAAAAGAAATTGATCTGATGACAACTTTAGAAAGGATTGGTTTGGAGGATCTACAAGAGCTTGCGGAATCTTTCGCAAATCTCAAAGTTGTAGATCTAAAGATGAATACAGCAGTAGGTGAAACACCACCTGCAATAACCTGGTCATCTTCTCAGGAACCACCAAGGGAAAGTATGGGATCTCATAATGTAAATATGAGAGAATCTCAGACTGATTTCCATACTGGTGGAGGATCACACCCAGCGGGAACAAGGGCAAGGAGAATCCAAATTCCTCTGTACCAAACACCCTATGGGAAAATTGTTTTAGATCATATACATCCTTACGGGGTTATGCTTAACCTTGATGTATTGGACTTCAAAAACAGAGAAGATCTCATAGACGATTGGACATCTGCTATGAGGATCGCAGCAGGAACACTTGATCTCAACAAAGAAGGATTCATTAAACTTTTGGAAATGAGTCTTATGGGATCAGTAAAAATTGCTTGGGACATGACTTCATCAGACATGAAAGAGTCAGTCCTAGTTGGGGAATCTCTTAGTGAGATCGCTGGAAAGATGGCTACCCTATACAAAGCATACTTTATAGGGGTAGACTATTTCAATAGTCAAGATACAGAGAAGAAGAAAAAATATACTCAAGCTCTGTATAGTCTTGAATTACATGATATATGTTTGGTAGATGAATACATTATGTTATTCACCAAATATAGATGGAATTCGGGAGTCGAAGAAGATATAGCTATGCAGCTTTTCTTCGCAAAAATGCCAAGCCCTTGGAGAGAAATGCTCATAAGGGAATACGTACCTGGTAATCCAGATATATTGGCTAGAAGAGCCTCTTTCCTTAAAGGAAAATTAGCAGAATGGTGTCACATGGCAGCATTACAAAAGAATTACAAACGACTAAGGGGTATCAACAAAAGAACTCCTTTGTGTTGTAAGGAAAATGATCTTCCAACAATTATTGGAAGTAAACCACAGAAGCATAAAAAGAAAAGTTTTAGGACTCATCCTTATGCACGAGTGGAAGAAGTTCTTGGAAACCAAGAACCGTATGGTCTAGACAGAAAGCCAGATCTTATAAATCTGGACAAAGAAGCGGACCATCGAGAAGTAGGATATCATCCCAGGCATCGAGTTCATCTCGAAGCACAGGAAGAACACCTACAAAGAAAACTTTCAGAAGAGCTCACACTCGAGCTAATGAAAGTTTCAAAGATTGTAATTGCTGGACATGTGGAGCAAGAGGTCATATCTCAACCAACTGTCCAGAAAATGAGAAAAGAGGTATTAAACGCTTCGATCCTACTCCGGATATAGAAGATGCAGTTTATTACCAAGATCTCATTCAAGTATACCGATTTGAGGACATTGCCTCAGATGAGAGTATATATGAAGAAGAGGAAGTCTTAAGTCAGGAAGAATCTGATGGAACAGAATCGGAATCTGACTGAAGACGAGGTGTTTCGACACGAAACACATGAAGATTTGTCTGGGTTTTTTAGCCAGACAACAATATCTCATAACATGGTTCAAAGAATCATGAGAGAAAATCCAAGTCTACAGAGATATCAAGGTTTCTCTGCAGGACAGGTAGAAAAGTTCTTAGGAAGTCTTGGCCTAAGAAGCAGAAAGCATCATCTAATCTATAAAGTTTCTAGAAGGGAAATGGCATTCCCAATGGAACTTACAGGAAATAGAATGGAGATGCAGTTAATTCTTCCGAAGAAATAAAGGAGGAATTACAAAAACTCAAGATAGAAGTAGCAAGGACTATGTCCTGGATTCATATAGGAGCAATCCAGATTATGATAAAGGCTACTTTCAAAGAAGGGATAGATTCACCAATTGATATCGCCATATGCGATAAAAGAATGGGGAATCTACAAGATTCAGTACTGGGAACAATCTCAGGAAACCTCTGTGCAGGAAAAATTGTAGGAGTAATCTATCCAAGGATAGCCTACAACCTGGCAGATCGAGATTTCAGCCGAGCCTTGACATTACATCAGAACTTCAAGGAAAAAAGGTTGATGAAAGAAGGCAATAGACCATATTCTATTACCTATCAGATTTCATATGCTCTATCTAATACACATCATTCTGAATTGTTTATTAGAAACGAGTTTATTGAAATCCCTGAGATATTTGGAAAAGTTGCGCAGGCAATTTATCCAGAAAGAATTGAGTTTCCTTTAATACAGGAAACAGATATCCAGATCCAAGACAAACCGATTCTACAGAGAAATCAAAGTCTTAGACTGAAACCAAGAAGACTATCTTTTCAAGGAGATAGAATTACAAGTTACAGATGGGATAAAAAGCCTGTCATAGAAACCCAACAGGAGTTGAAAAGTTTTTCTACAATAGGAAAGCTCAGATGCCCAGAAGGTTGGAAGGAAGTAGAAATAGTATTTGACATTACAAAACAAAGGAATCAATTTCCTTGTAATTCAATATACTATTTGGAACAACCGATGATAGGAACTTATCAAGGACTGATTAATATCGGAGAATTGGAGGTTCATATTCAAGGAATTCCAGGAAAAGAATCATAACGACTGATTCTTGGGCTAGAGTTTCTCGAGGAACATAAACCTTGGAAACGTCTAGAGTATGGAATGGAGTTTATGGCAGAAGATAAAATGTGGAAAATCCAATGACCACAAGTCCATTCTCCATATACATTCCAGTAGGAATGTTGTATGAACAATATAAGGCAGAATACTTTGCTGCATATATTGATTCAGGTGGTGGAATATGTACAGCAAAACGAGGAGTTTTTCCAAATAATTTGGAAGAAGAGTTACCCAAGATTGCTGGAAGAGATTTTTCCAGAAGAATCTTAATCTTATGCAAAGGGATCAAGATGACTGAAATCATGATTGGCGGTGCTGGACAAACACCTTGGTACAAGGTAAAGACACCACCAATTTATTTTCATAATACAGGAGCTGACATATTGTTAGGAAATAATTTCCTACAAATGTTCAAGTCCTATACACAAGAAAATGAGACTAGAAGATTAGTGTTCACAACACCATGTGCTCACAAAATCATAGTCCAGAGACTTAGGGAGGCATTTTACAGAAAATTGCCAATCCAGTTTCGCAGCAAGCGTGGTGATTCAGGAAAACTTCTGAACCAAAAAATGAAGGATTCAAGACGGTTTGGAGAAACAATGCTTCAGTTAAGAGCAGATAAGGAACTCCAACCAGAAGATATAGAATGCCTTAAGATAACTCTACATACAAATGGAATAGAGTTTGAATCTAAGGTATCACTGGAAGATGTCAAGAAGAGGATCAAAGAAAATTATAACGAAGATCCTTTGGCATGGTGGGACAGAAATCAACTCAGGGCTTGCCTTAAGATCAAGGAAGGCAAAGAGTATGAATTTGTCCGTTGTAAACCCATCCCAATGAACATCATTGATCAGAGGGATATGCAGATTATAATCAAGGAACATTTGGACCTTGGATTAATCAAAGCAGGTATGTCACCATATAGCAGTCCAGGTTTTCTGGTAAGAAACCATGGTGAAATTAAACGAGGAAAACCCAGATTGGTTATTAATTATCAAGAAATTAATAAGATTCTGGAGTTTGATGGGTATTTTATACCTAGTAGAGAACACTTGATTAGTTGCATTCGCAATGCCAAGATATTCTCTAAATTTGATTGCAAGTCTGGATTCTATCAGATTCGGATGCAGGAAGAAAGCAAGAAATTCACAGCTTTCTCCACACCTCAAGGACATTATATTTGGGAAGTATTACCAATGGGATTGGCTAACTCACCCCAAATATTTCAAAGAAAGATGGATAATCTTTTCAAAGATTATTTCAAGTTTATGTTTGTTTACATCGACGATGTTTTAATAGCATCCAAAGATATGAATGAACATGTTAAACATTTGGAGATTTTCTCTAATGTTTGCAAGAAAGAAGGACTGGTTTTATCTGAAAAGAAAGCAGTCATTGCTACAAGAAAGATTGAATTCCTCGGAATTGAAATCGATGAGTCAGGAATAATTCTGCAAGAGCACATAGTAGAAAAAGTGCAGAATTTTCCAGAAAATCTCAAAGACAAGAAGCAACTTCAAAGTTTTTTAGGGGTTGTTAATTTTGCAGGGATGTTTATTAAAAACCTAGCAAAACACAGGAAGGTGTTCAGTCCATTATTGAAAAAGGATGCTAGATTTATATGGACAGACGAACACACAAAAGGACTTATCCATTTAAAGAAGGTTTGCAAAAATCTTCCAAAGATGGCTATTCCTCAAGACGAGGATGATCTGGTATTATATACCGATGCCAGTGATCATTGGTGGGCTGCAGTATTAACAAAGCTCACACCAGATGGAGAACAACCATGCAGATATTGTAGTGGGTTATTCTCAGACACAGAAGCCATAAGATGACATATCAACGAAAAGAAATTTTATGCAGTAAAAAGGGCTTTTGAAAAATGGCCGTTATTTTTACTTGCAAAGAAATTCACTTTGAAAGTTGATAACACTCAAGTTAAAGCCTTTTTGAGGAATAGAATTGAGTCTAAACCGGGGAAGGCTAAATTATTACGATGGCAAGCTTTATGTCAAAATTATATTTTTGATATTATGATAATAAAATCTCATGAAAATATTCTTGCAGATTTTTTAACAAGAGATGGACAGCATTGACATTGATGCTATTATCAAGATGCAGAGGCATTTGAGGGAACACCTTGAAATGCTTCAAACCGAGTTCAACAAGTTAGCTGTTAACGCAGAAGTTGCGAGAAGGCTACAACAAGCCTGATAAGAGAATTGTCTCTGATCGAATTACAGGATGTTTACAGGCATATACTCAGTTATGGTCTGTAACGCAAAGGCGTATCCTCCAGGGCATTGAGAGACCACTGGTTTCTCAAATGGAGAGTTTTCGAGTACAGGACTCTATACCTGTAGCGGGGGATTCAAATACCCCTTGCACAAGTGTTAAGTCGGGATCATCACGAGATGAGTCGGCTGAAACAAAAATTGAGACTCCTGATCCTTATCTTGAGTCCTCAAGTCAACCCTTCACCTCGGGGATTGAAGAGGGAGAGATCAACCTTAGGCCTCGTATTGACAAAGGCAAAGCTAAGGTTGGTACTAATGAAGGTGTAATTTCTCCATTTCAGGTTTATCAGCAGAATTGGGAGAAATTAAAAACACGAATTGGCATTAACCCAGCTACAAATAGGGTTGATGTTTCAGGAAAATATCCAAGGGTATGGATGAAACCTAATTCATATCCTAAGGAGGTTAAAGCTTGGTATGAATTTGGGGCTCTTGCCTCAGTTTATACTACATCACCCAGCTTTCCGGAAATCTCAGGTTTACCAAAGTGGATCCAGGAAGCTGTTCACGAGACTTGGGCAAACAATGATTATTTGTCCAGAGGAGATGTTTTGGAGCTATACTTTTTTAGTGCAGCACCAGAACCAGCAGGGAAAGGTTCTCACGAAGCCTTTCATTTCATCAAGCTAAGGAGGCCGGATACAAATGTCCAAAAATTTATCAAGGATCCTCCAACAGAAGAAACACCCCTGGTTGCTTCAATCACTGAAGATGACATTTCTACCAGAAGAGCTTGGGGTTTATGGGTCTGTCTTACTGAGATGGACAAAGTCAAGTTTCCGTTCAAATTCTACAATCATTCAGTGAACGGATCATTCCTGTTGAATACCATGACAGGAAAAACAACAAGTTTCGCAGAAGATTTATTTGAAAAGAAAAGAAATCTCTTGTGGAACAGCAAGCTACCGGCAAGCAAAGAGACTCGCCGAAAGTTCTGTAATATGGCTCACATAGGAAGATGGTCGGAGAACATCTGCTCTGAATGCCAAATACAGAAAGAACCAGAGTTCGGTAAAGGTTTCAAACCAAGATCTGATCGGAAACATTTTACCGAAGCAAAGACAAGTGGGGAAGGACCACATGCACATTTTCCTCGAGGATACAAAAAACCGAAGATTCCTCGACAAAATTAAAAAGGACATGTGACCCTCCATTACAAAAAGCAGGACCACTACCATGTGAGTGGTAGAATCAAGACAACCACTAATTAGTGGTAAAGGACAAATGGACCACCAATAACAAGTGGTGGATGACTCAGCAAGCATTGGATACCAATCTAAAAGGAATCCAATGAATAAAAGTAAATTAACTGGTCCCGAAAATTCATCCATAAATAAGGACAGAAAGGAAACCAGCTAACACACCAGAATCAAAACTTAAAAATGTATCGTGTATATTTGAAATTTTTGAAAAGAAGAATAACATACAAGAGGAAAGAGGCAGAAGCACTGAAATGGTTAGTAAATCATTTCAAAGAGTATAAAAAAGATGAGATTACTGCCGATATCCTGGAAACTCATCGTCAGTGGTATCTAAAAGAGATAAAAGAGGATGAGAAGTTGATGTCAAGATTAATAATCTAGACAGGGACCCCTCAACCACCAAATGGTCCCCAATGCAAGCTGTAAAGGCTTATGAAGATTTGAAATCCGAAGTTCAAATCCGAAGGAGCCTTCTATAAATAAGGCAGGAAGAAGGAAGTGAAGATCATCAAATATTTTCTCCATTTCTTTCATACAAGGTTGTAATATTTTCTTTCAAGTTTTATGTGTGTTAAGAGTTCAGCTACGATAAGTAGCTAAACAAGTTTCTCCTCCTCTACAGGAGGTTACTATGTAATAAATAAATGTTTGTGTTTGAATAAAAGAGATCTTTGCTCTTAGCCCCTATCATGTATTATTTTCAAAAATTGATCTTTTGCTGTACGCTCTAAGGTAGGAAACGAATTAGAGCTGTGCTAAGTATTGCTGAAGGAATCTGCTTAGTAACCATCGGTTGCGATCGTGTGGTTGGACTGTGAGGAGCAGTTCGTAAAAAACGGTGGATATAACCCGGTGGTACTCTCTAGTCAAAAAGGTAAAAGATTCAATTTATTTTACGGAAGCATGATGGGCCTTTTACTACAAAAAAGAAATCAATTATTTAAAATAAATATTTAAGGGCAAACTTGGAAATTTGAGGGATATGGGGAGTTGAAACAAAGTTTTAATGGGGTAGGGAGTAAAGAGGAGGTTGAGAATGGAAATAGGGAGTTTTTGACAATTTCCCCTCCTTTTAATTAGGACCACCTTGGCCTTCAAAGAATTAGGAATTGAATGCTTTGCCAAAATATATAACATTTTGTAGTTCAATAATTTTATTAATAATGAGAATTAATTACAATAGTTATTTCTATAATAAAAATATACTAAATTGATAATTATAATGATAATAATAATTATAAAAATATTAATTAAATAAAAAATAATGATAATAATAATTATAAAAAATATTAATTAAATAAAAAATATAAAGAAATATAAAAAAAATTGGATGATAATATAATTAATTATTAGAAAAAATTATTAATAATAAATAATTCAAAACAATTATTTTGATTGTTTTTGTTTTAAATATATAATCAAATAATTAATAAAATAATATAGACAATGACAATAATAATAAATTAATAATATAATATTAATCATAAAATAATAAAGAATATAATATTCTTATTAAAATTTTTTACTAATTCAATAAAAATTAAAACTTTATTATTAATATAAACTGGGAAAAAAAAATATTATTTAAGTGGTGATGTTTATGTATAATATTTATATATAAATATTATAAGAAAGACAAAAAAAAATTTTCAACACAGAATGGCAACTAAAATTAAGATTTTATTAGATATTAATTCACGGAAATTAATACATAAATACTCAATTGTAATCGAAACATAGAGTACATAATTTTTCGCAAATTCACCGACAATAATATGTAAAATTAATAATTAATAGCCTCACATAATGGAGCAAGCCGAAGGGTTTTCTTCACTAAAGTAGGCGTCACCCCTGCTAAAATTGAGGCCCCTACTGCCATACTGATTCGGGTACCCGTATCCATAATCAACGTTGTAACTCGGTTGTGGCGGCGTCGGAACTCCGTACCCACTGTACCACGGCACCCCGCCACCAAATCCGTCGTAACTCGGTCCGTAGTAAGCCATCGGGGGAAGAACCGGTGGAATTCCAGTCGCCGGTTCAGGCGGAGGTGCAGGCTTTGCAGCCGGTTCTGGGTTCTTTGCTTTCGGAGCTTCTTTGGGCTTTACGGGCTTTACAACAGCGGGCTTCGGATTTTCGGGCTCCACCACAACCACTTTCGGCATCCCGGCTTCTTTCTTATCGGGCTTCTTCTTCTTTTCGGGATTTGCGAGCTCTTTGATTTCAATGCTTTCGATGACTTTACCGCCTCTGGAACTTAACTTGTCCCGGATTTTCTCCGGGCTGCAGCACACCACAGTTACTGTAACTGTGTTCAGCTTTTCATCGTACACCTGGTTCCGAATTTCTCTTGTCCAAAATTTCACAATAGCGTAAAACAACTCAGGTTCATATTTTCAAGAAGCTTAGCCGGTATCAAAGAACACCGGTAGATCAACGACTTGAACTGATCGAAAATCGATTTGCAATTGGAATTTGAACTTTTTTAAAATAATATATGAACAAATCTGTAATCTTTTTTCTCATCTAATCAGAAAATTGCGAATTCAACATAAAAAATAAAAATAAAAATAAAAAAATTAGCAGACTCATGGAGAACATTAATGGCGGCCGCCGACAAATCCAGAATTTTGATGAAACTATTAAATCCATGGAGATCTCCGATTGGATTATCATCTTTTATCAGATATCAATATTATATTTAATTTTGCGTCAGAAATAAGGTGCGCAATACTATACTTACGGGGAAATTCGCAGAGGATTTTCTTGATCTCCTTGTAGCAGCGAGGGCACTGGAGATCAACCCTGAGTTCCATCATTGTCACCTGTATCATCCATTAATGGACAAAAATTCATTCAACTTGTAAATCCAAAATCAATATTCAATTAATTATTATATTATACAAGAAAAACAAGCATTGTGGGGGGTAAAAACTTGCATACCTTTTCTCCCATGGCCGACTATCTATCTGAAGTATCCTAGAACTGACAGAGACTTCTGCGGACACGGAGAAAATAGGTGCGAGCGATGAAATAAAACTCGGTAATAATACGAACAAAATGAAAAAAGAGATGATAAAAGTTAGAAAATAAAGTAGTGTTGCACGAACACGTTCGCATATTGCACAAAAATTCATATGATATCGACCCATCTGTTCGAATTATGTCACGAAAAAAAATCCGCAACTTATTTAAAAACTATTATATATTAAAAAGAAGGAACATAATTCAGAGCTTCGCTTTCAAGAGCCGAATTATATGAGTCCATGACTAAGAAATTGTGAGTCAACTTGTAGGAATTTATTATTATTTGTAAACACAATAAATTGACGTGCACGGTATCCGAGGAAATACAAATATCTCCTAACTATGACAAAAATTTGTGTGAGACGATCTCACGGATCGTATTTATGAGACGGATCTCTTATTTGGGTCACCTAT
Organism: Primulina eburnea; assembly: GCF_022965805.1. Taxonomy (NCBI): domain Eukaryota; kingdom Viridiplantae; phylum Streptophyta; class Magnoliopsida; order Lamiales; family Gesneriaceae; genus Primulina; species Primulina eburnea. Next base: position 41,171,170 of record NC_133104.1, on the reverse strand, counting down.
GAAAAAGTATTACTTTTTATAGTGAATATGAATAGGGTTGATCTGTCTCACGGATTATGATCCGTGAGACTGTCTCACATGAGACACACTCAACTATTTAATTTGACGTATGATTCGAGATACATGAATGGAAAAATATATATTTGATATAATCAAAATAAAAGTTACCTTGGATTGGATACGGTGAGCAAAATCCTCTTTTCTTCCCAGCGTGGGTTGGATGGAGACAAGAGTTAGGAGGCTGTCTGATGCTTAAATCAATGTTTCGGCCAGAACTTAAGAGTGCAAAATATTAACGCTGATGGATATATATGGGAAGGACATGTTGCCTTGTAAGATGAAGACTTTAGTTAGGAAGGTTTCTTCATATAGATGATTTGTTAGGTGGCTATCCGCATGGGATCTTAAGGGATTCGTATACATCCGGAGATTTCCTAAATTCTTCCTGATTTTTGTAGATTTGGAGGCGTATTCCATATTTGTAGGGATCTTCGCAAATTTCATAAACATAGTGGCACTTGCCTTTCGTAGTTCGGGTCAGTCTTGTCTGTATTTATGTATCTAACAATAATAATTTCCGAATTCAACTTGAACAGCCAACCCGTATTTATTTATCTGTCCTTCGTCCACGTTATTATTTACCATTATTCAAATAAATTTAAATAAGGAAAGTATGTGAGAATGCCTTTGTAAAAAAGAAAAGAAAAGAAAAGTGAATCATGGGACATAACCGAAACATATGAAAAGTGGCTAGTGTTGGCCGAGGATTTCAGTCCATGGACTAGGTACATTTTTTAGGACTTGGAGGCCCAGCTAGTCATACTTTTTGGGTTGAATTATGTTGTTTTGTGTTTGATCCACGCAGTTTGGTTTGGTTTTACAGTTTAATTCGGTTTGGTTCGATTTCAAAATTTTTGAATCCACCCCATTATTTTAAAGGTTGATAGGGTGAAATGAGCCATGTTCCTCTTTCTGGGGTAATAGTTAATCTAATTCAGTTCTGTAGCTAATTTTTTGCGTCAGAATAAGGAGAAGAAACAGAAGGAACATGGAGGAAGAGGAGCGGAAGATCGATACAAAAAAATATAACAACAGATTAGTAAACATGGAAAAGAAAGAAGAGGAATGAGCCAGCGGCGGCCTTCTTTTCCTTTGACACTACTGTCAACTAATCGTGTTTGAAAGAATGAGCCGAGTTCGACTCCAACTCCGCCGAGCTCGACGCAATCAGCAAATTGATTACTAAATAAATTGACGGAGCAGTTGATCGATAAACTCAAACTACACTTGCAGGGGATCAAAGCTCAAAGTTTTCTACTCTTGCTGGAAATGACTCAGATGGAAATTTACATTGTGTATATAAACAATCAAAGACAATGACTCGAGATGGAGGAGATAAACCACCACTGAAACTCAACTGGCATATACTTTGACAAGGGCTCAATTAGCTGAAGCTTTTCTGTCAAATTTTAAATGCTGCGCAGATTTCGAGGTAAATTGTTTATCCCGACGCTGCAAAATACTTGATCGATACATGCTGAATTAGTAGAGCTTGCTTCAGCAACACCTTGAGGGATAGAATCTGTGACAGCACATATCACAAACGATTGCGGAATGCATTCTTCATGGCTAGGTGAATGTGTTTATAAGAGGGTAAACAACCAGTGATTCTGAAGGATAACAAAATGAAGGAAGAAGATGAGAAAGACTGAAAGACGCGATAAAAGGAAGATGATGATAAGAGGATGACATCAGGAAAACCGATGGTTGGCCAGCCAAGTATCACAAGGGAGTAAACCCCTAAAATATTGTTCTGTCATGTGATCTATCATTGTCATTTGGGTTTGGGTGCATTCATGGGTCAATAATTTGTACTGGCAACCGGCATTTTTTGATTCACCGAAGTTAATTAAGTAAACATCAGAGTTTCAATAAGTTTGATGAACTAGGAACTATGAGAGCAGAACATCTTCGGGATCAGAATACTAACATGAATAGGGAGATGGGTGAATAGGAAGGAGAAACTATTAAGACCCAAAAAAGTGCTTGTCAAAACATATTTTTTCTAATGTTCCCTCTAATGGCTGTTCACAAAGTAAACATGACTAATAAGCCTGGCAAATCTCTGTCGATTATATCAATTACAGTAAAAGATGAAAACTGATGTCCATTTAACAGAAATTTTTACCTCTGTATGGATTTGTAAAGCACCACGGTCACATATTTGGAAAGGAATCTAGTTGTAGAACCAAGTGCTACCACCGATGGCCGGCTTCTGTCTCTGTGCATATAAAGATGATTCAGCACCACATGCTGAGGCCTCGAATAAGGAGGTGGAATCTCCAACTGTGGGGATGGAGCGTTGAGCAAAGTCAGATTTAGATGGGGAGGAACCAATGGAGGTTCCTTCGCAAAATCCTCTTGACCAAGTTGAGCGTTGTTGTAGCTGGCATCTGGGGACTGAGGCAGTTCGAAACCAGAAATGCTATCGATATCTTCTGGGACATAATCCTGCAGCACATTGGAGATTCCATATTAACAAACCAAGGCAATCCACATAAATTGATAAAACTAAGCATAAACACAAGATGATGTGATGATTGACGATTATCGTTGAGTTAGGCGGTATGTCATGGAAAGCATCTGTTTTGAAGAAACTATAGGAAATAATTTATTTCATATTTCAGAAATTTTTTCAGCATTAACATCGTTACAAAACCCCAAAACAAAAGAGTAAATTCAAAATATCTTGGGGGGGAGAGAAGTGGGAAGGGGGCCAGATCTCTTGCAGTATTTAAAAATGGTATAATAACCCAGTGACTAGAATTTCCTAAATTCTTTTGTTCTAGCCACCACACACTCCTCTTCTGCGTGACCAAGGGCAGAGAGAAAAGAAATGCTCTACATCCATGTGAAGACGAGTATCATTGTCACAGAGATGCGGAAACATAAATTTACAAATTGCGCTTCATTTTAAGTAGTGTTCCTAGTATTTACAAGTTACAAAGGTGGGGTTCCTCCAGATTATCAATTAGATTCTCCACCAACTCTGAACTTCCATTAGACAGACACTAGTTAAATACTCATGCCTCAATTTGTACTTGACAGAGTACGGTGAATTAAGCATGCAGTCCCATTAGATAACCCACCAAGTGAAGCATGCTCAAATTAACATGATATTCCATTTGTGGATAGAATTTCCTGTAGCTTTGGAAGTTGGAACGGTCTCAAACTTGAAATTAGATGTATGAAGCAAATACATGACATAAAAATGATACGAAATCAGTGACTGTAAACTAGACTTCATTTTTACCATCATCTCTTGAGGAAATGACTGGGTCAAGGTATATATCAGATTCTGAGGTGCATTGCAACCATAGCCAGGTTTTCATGCCCCAAATAAAAAATGCTACACTCTTCACCAAATGGAAAGGAACTACTAGTTAGGAAATGAGTAAAATATTTTTAATAAACTTTCAATTCTAAGCACAAAGCGCCATCATATACTCCTTTAAAATATATACAGTCAATTGTTCGATTTTCGTGCTTGGATTGACAAAAGGTTATATGGTTTTGGTAACCAATTATGGGCAGAAGAGGCTAACACATGTAATAAAGCAACTGAAGGAAGAGGGAAATGAAAAGCCCAGGGTAATCCAACAGTTCAGCCATCAATGTCTATCTTTGTAGAGCTCATTCACATTGGATGCCAAAAGTATTCACAGGTCAGTCATCAGTGATACCTAAGACGTGTTCATGGAAGAAGTCTATGCATTTTTGAATCTAACGTCCTTCCCATAAATTATGTAGTTCTTGTGAAAGGTAAAAAGTTTCCAACGCCTGCGTCAATAAAAGAAAACAGTAGTTACCTGCAAATCTAAAGTGTTATAGGCATTCCCAGATTCATCCTGATCACATGGCAGTTCCGGGGAATACCTACATTGCCCATCAACAATGAACCTGTACTGATAAAATCCTGAAGGAAGTACTTTCATTATGGTGAAATCTTTCCCCGATTTCTGCAATGGCTCCCTGAATAAAGACCAAGGATTTAGAATCTGTTTAAGATATTAAACAGCGAGTTAATAATGCATATGCAAGACAATAAATCAACCTGGTTTTCCAATCATTCCATGACCCCTCCACAGCAACTTCCTTGCCTCCATAGCTCCACATAATCATAGTCGGAATTCCATGCTCGTTATTCATGTCTTCGTACACTGAGCTAGTTTGCATCCATGAAGGATTTGGGATTTGCAACTCATCAGGTCTTTGCAAAGGAACCACTGGCATCTGAAATTACAGATACGACAGATCTCTTTAAGGTATACATAATTGAACAGCTGCACACCGCATAGTTTCATTTATAAACCAGCATTCTTGGCTGGGTGAAATATGTGGAGTCACATCGAATAAGGAAAACAAATACAGAGATTTCTTCACCATAGCGAGAACCAACACAGACTGAAAATATCATGAACAGTAGTTGCAAATTTGGGACAGAATTGTATGCAACCATTAATTGATGTATGTAAATTTATACGGGATAGTTACTTTCAAACAAAAAAAAAACTGATTGAAAGGATATCCAGTTATTCACTTAATCTTTCTTCCAAATTCTGTGCACAAAACAACGACCTATCGTGATTAAGGTCCTTTAACATTAAAGAACCTTAATAGCCGACTATTATTTTCCATCAAATTTCAATGAACACACAGCGCCTATCAAAATAAAAAATAATAATAATCCAACACCACAAATCTGAAGAAATTATTCACCCACGATGGAAAAGATATATAAATTCTAACCATCAAAGACTGCAGATCTAGGCTAGTATTTGAGGCTAAAGGAAATCACCAACACACCACACAACATAGCCAACGAGATAAAATTTCTAACTATTTCTCAAAATCACAGATTTTGCTCGATTCAAACACAAGATCCAATCTTTACACTCCGCAGACAAATAGGAACAAGTTTTCGTTACTCAGAGATAACAAGAAACATAAATGCTTCTTTTTTCGTTAAAAATCCATGAGAAAATACGGACCTGCGGTCTAAACATCAGGGGAGATTGCGAAGCCCTAGGACTTGGTGGGGGGGACTGCCCCATTAACTCAGCAACATGCCCACCAAATTGATCCCCCATGCTAACCTGCGCACCACCACCAACCTCATCCTCCACCTCGGATGGGCCGTCACTTCCACCCTCTTCCCTTCCATTAGCATTCCCCATTACCCTATCCTTCTTGTTGCAAAAACACAACAGAAGAACACGAACTCCCCCCTACAAGAATCTATGTTCACGGATACCAGTTCAACAGAATCCCAGTACAAAACATGCCGAAGAGAAGGAAAGCGAGAAAGAAAGCAAGCAAGCAGAAGGGGTAGGCTAGATTTAATTGATGAATCTCCCTGATTAATTACTGGAATCTTGGTGGTACGAAATAGTATTTTGTTTGATTGCTGATCACAAGAAAGTGGAGGAAGGGTTGTGATATCATATCATCTCTTTTTCTCTTGTAATCTAATCATGTATTCTAGTGTAATCAATCTTGTCCTGTGAGTTCGGAGATGTGTTACGTTGTTAAGTATTGGGTTTGCCCATTTGTTACAATTAAATAATTATTGTGATGATGAAAGTAAAGAGAGTGGGGCGAGTGGCGAGGAAGAGAAGGGCCCCAACCGGTGTGACCGTGTGGGTTTAATGGGGGATGCAGGTCACATCATTCCATCTCCCTCTCCTTTCATGACAAGTAGTATACACAGTTTCTTTTAAAAAAATTGGAAGATTCAGACTTGTAATCAGAGTTTTTTCGAATTAATATCTCGTTTCAAATTTGAGATGATGATGTGAAATGAATGTAAGCCATCGGTATATTATATTCGAGTCTTGGTTTCAAATAGTACGTCTCTTGTTAGACGATTTCACAAATCTTTATCTTAAGACAGGTCAACCATACCGATATTCACAATAAAAAGTGATACTATTAACATAAAAAGTAATATTTTTCATAGATGACTCAAATAAGAGATTCGTCTCACAAAATACGACCCGTGAGACTGTCTCACACAACTCGTGTCCACCACTACATATCAATAGTATAATTTTGACATGTGTCCACAAAGTCAATAAAAAATAGGAATTTTTACCGTGATTGCCCTCGAATAGAGAAAACTGAGTGGGTGGATCGTAATTTGTTAGATGAAAATTGAAGAAACAAGCTATATATGTGGGTGTATACTATTATATTAAGTTACACAATTTCTGTAAGAAAAACAAAATGATGAAATTAAGATGTGGAAAGTCATTTTGGAACATGTTCAGCAATTCTTGGCTTAAAAATTGCTTTTACCACTTGCATTGGAAAAATAATTTCACGGTGTTGTAAAGTCTTGTACTTGTCAAGAAATAAGGTGAATTTCTACAAGTATCTTTGCTTTTGGCTATAGAATATGAAACAAACCTTATCAAGATCTTAAATAATTGGACCTACCCATCGATTTATCCAAAGTTATTGGATCGATCAAACACTTTGATCTAAAAAACCCAACTAGTATATCCAACTAAGCGAGCTTTTAACTCGACGACATGTTATATTTTAAACTGAGACATTTCGAGTTCGAGACTTACTTTCATCTCCACAATGTAAGCATCAAAATACTTTTCCCAAAAAATGTAAGATACTTTTTTTTTCCTACTACAACATTGAACCCCACCAAAATCAAGCAAAGTAAAAATGGAAGTGAAAATTTTGATTGTGAGAAGGGTGGTTATATGTCTTTGTCACAATGAAAGGCTACAAAAATAGATTGATGGAATGGGAGGCGAGGAAAAGGGGAAAAAATGGAGTGGTGGGGGCCAAAAGAGCAAACGTTTTCATTTATTTTGGGTCCGCAATTTAATCATCAAATACTGTTTGAAATCGCTTTTTTGTTGTTTTTCTATCGAGTACGATTAGGAGATTGTAAATACTGATAGCGTGTTTTGGCTTCTTACCCCGACCAACATTGTAACCCCATCACGATTATTGTTATTATCAAACTCATATTAAGAGTTCATGTAGAATATAATTATAAAGCTCCATTTGATATGTGTGATGTGATAAGTAAATGATTAATAATTAGAGTGATTAAAAAATGAGAGTTATGGATTAATAGGTACCCAATGAGGGCCAATAGGATAACTAAGAATATACAATATTCCAACCAAATGAGGACCAATAGGATAACTAAGAACATACAATATTCCAACCAAACGCAGGATGATGAATGATTAGTTAATCCACCTGACCAAACTGACCCTGAAGGTTAATTTCATCCGCCGTCTTTGAGGTTTGTCATATTAAAAAAAATCCAACTATACTTGAATATCACGTATATCCACGTCACTCGAACTTTATGAAAAGTAACAGATATTTGCAGCAGTGACAATTGTTTTAGGCATGAATATTTGAGGTTAGCAAATGGATGGATGGCCATTTTCTTGGTTTCGAAAGAATCTTGATTTCAAACTTGAGGAGGGAAAAAAGACTTTATAAAAAATATAGAGAATGAATCATAATACACAAGAATTACTATATCGGTAGTTATTAAATGCACTGCATGAATTACTTCACGAGGTCAAATGTCTTGTTCAAAGCATTTAATCGACTTTCAGAATTTCTTGAAATCATCCATCTGTGTAGCCAACCAATTATGTAATGATGCGTTTGGATCGAGCCAATCTCGAGTTAAATTATTTCTATTTCACGTTTCAAATCCTTTGTGCTTATTTGGATGTTTTTTGTGGGTACATTCAAAGCATTATACTGGATTTAAGTCCACCCAAACGGAAATAATTTGAGCTACTATCTATCAAATCCTTCTGGTAAATATATATTCTTCTTCTCAAACACAACCTTACTTCTTCTGACGACTTGCATTCGACACTAGATTCAGCTTCTGAGTTGCACTTTAGTACAATGAATACATTTATGCACGGAGGACTGAATTTTTTTGTTGCAGTCCAAAGGCCCTCTTACAAATTTGACTAAACTATCTGTTGAACGAATTAGATATATAGCTGTCGAGCCCTGATATCATAAAATTTTGAGGTCATACCTGTTTAAGTACAAGCAGCCCTTACTATCAGAAAATCCCGTGGTCGTAGGCACAGGAGAAAATCCAGAGTATCCTTCGTCGCCCTTTTCTTTCTTTTGTCGGCATATATCAGCAATGTACCTAAGAAGCTCGTGTTTCTGAACAAATGGTTGAGCTGTGTATTCTTCGTACGACATCCACTGGAACATGTTAAAGAGATTATAAGAACAGTATATTTTAATGGTTTCTAATATAACTGAATGGTTTCTTGGATGATGACAACTCAAAGAAAACCTGTGCTGCCTCTATTTCTGATTCCTGCGGCTGGATTTCAAATGAGAGTGCTTGCATCATGCAAACGAAAAAAAGATCTGATTTCCCAAAGAATGATTTGTGGCTCTGTCTGGGGGATCATAGAATAAAATGTACAAGATAAACCAACACAACATAAAATAGAAAAAAATCAAAAATACAGGAGAGGAAGTTTAGACACACAAGTGATTACAGCAACGAGCACAGTATCAAATTACAATTTTTTTTTGGCATGGGGATGTTTAAAATAAAATGTGGCCTATATGTCAAATTCATCATAGAGTGGTACAAATTTTGAGCAAAGATGTACCTCAATGCTAGAATTTCAAGAAATTTTGAGTCAATCTGAAACAGGATAGGAGTGAAGAAGAGCATAGACAATTAGATGTATAAAGATTGGTCAAACATCACATTTTAAAAGATATAGACCAATTTGTTCTTACTCCTGTTTCTTCTTTTACTTCTCTGACTGCAGCATCACATATATCTTCGCCCTGTGAACATAAGAAAGATTGATAATGTTTGTCGGGAGGTTTCATATTTTAGTCATCTGTTTTAGAAAATGACAAACTGGACATCTGAACCTACCTCATCAACAACACCCGTTGGGAATTTCCACACCCCTGATCCCCGAAATCTGCCATTCTTTTCCTGAACAACTAGAACCTGTATAGGATCGCAAGTAAGTGTGAAAAGAGTGTATATATTTCGTTTCATGTTGCATGGGTAGAATTGTGTGTGTACATTAAAAGAGGGTGAGTCTAGAACAGCAAAACCTATTTCATTCATGCAATCTGATATTTCACATGTGATGAAAGGCCAACATCGTAGATCCAGTTTTTCCATTTTCTGGGTTCTGTTCATATAAGTTGAACGAAGTCCCTTGATGCCGATACTTGGGTTCCAGAGATTTAAGAAAAGAGATACCTTTTTTTACCACTCAAGCAGCAGCAACAAATGTTTTTTGTACAACAAATAATCAATGTATGCCACAACCCACATGCATAAGCCATGATAAAAGGTTTTGTTCTCGGGACAAAGGGAAAAAAATGAAAAATCAACACCACAAGCTACTCATATAAGCAGCACCATGTAACCCCCTCAGGTACTAAGTCTTGGATTTCCTTCTTACAAATTTCTATTTGTCATCCTCGGAGCAAAGAGGAAATTTTCTTCAGATTTAGTCATATGTTTGAATGACCCCTTCTTAAACAAATCATGTAAAATCTGATTTTTTAAAAAATTATTATCTTTGCTTCAAGCTAAATGACAACTCCCTATTACACATGCACTTTTCTGATTCAAAAAATGCACGTTAATACTTACAAAAGATTTAACCGGGGTGCAAAAAAAGTTGAAATGATATAATATCATGCGTCAAAGCAAAATCATTATAGTAAAAAAATCATTATCTTTGCTTCAAGCTAATTGACAAATCCTAATACACACGCACCTTTCTGATTCAAAAAATGCAAGTTAATACTTTCAGATGTAAATGGTGTGCCAAAAAAGTTGAAATGATATCATGCGTCGAACCAAAATCATTATAGTAACATTATATTATGGCGTACTTCGTTCTTTTCATTCAATACGAATGCACCAATACCCACTCGATGTGTGGCATTAGCTGGCAGAGTATTTGCACTACTAGGAAGCCAATGCACAAGCATCAAATATCTAGGTTCTGCATGGTGAAAATAGAATCCTTCCTGAAACACAATATGTCAATGATAGCAAAGAATGGCAAAATTATTGAAGCGTTTTGTTAATTGAAAAAGAATAACTATTACTACATAAGAACTTACCATGACAGCAGGCTCAACAAGATTAACAAGATCAATTGGCACTTTAATCCACACACCCCTTTTTCCCTGCAATATCATTCATCTCAATCTCCAGGGTGAAAATGAACTTTTCCCTTTAAAGTAAAATCTAACAAAACAACCTAAGAAAACAACCATCATCTCAAAATGGTTATATTTACTTAGTCGTGCATGAGGCATTACGATCTCAGTACTGAAGGGCTAACCAAAAAAGTAGCCTCACGTTCACCCAATCTATCCCCAAGGCAACCAATATCCTTTTTTGAAGTCAATCCTGCGTCCCACTTCACTTTAACCTGCCAATCTCCCCCAAAATGCCACTAACAAACAGCTTACAAATACAGGGCAAAAGAATAAAGAAATGAATTCAAGCCCGACTTGGGGAGAAGAAATATTTGCCAGGAACGTATAATTATATGAGAAAGTTTTCAAAATTCTGAAGAACTTGATTTATAGTTGCATTTACTAACTTGATTCCACCATCGCACATATCAGTGTTCTTGGAGGTATGGACTAAACGCGTGCTCAAATTATTCGCATGCATATACCAGCAAAAATAGCACGTGGGACTATAATTTTATCAGGTTCTACAGATGTTTATTTAAGTCCATAAATGAACAAAAAGGATTGAAATTCACATTAAAATCCTTCCTTCCTGAAAAACTTCATTATTCTACCACCGCAAAGAACAAAGAAGCAACGCATTGGAAGTTTGTAATACAACATATCCACGCAAACATGTAGCTCTTCACTGAATACTCAATTAACAAATCGATCAAAATTCCAAGCTTCGTAAAAAAAATAATAATAATTGAAGATTCAGTAATTTTGTTTCCATTTCTCAAACTCAGCAGCTCAGCACAAATATACCTCTTTTCTCCAATGGGAAAGCGAAGCTCTGAGTAAAGAAGCAAAAACACCGGGATCCATGGGCTCACTGGTCATTTCCACTATCACACCTCCATGATCATCGTTTTTCGCCTCCAAAATTCTCTCCACTTGCTTCTCTGATGAAACTCGTGACATGGAAGAACTCATTGAGGACCTGATACTCGAGAAAATTCCCAATATCAACCTGTTGGTTTTCCCTGAAACATTCAAATAAGCGCCCCGATACTTTCTTAACCCACGGATTAACCAATCTTGGAATCGCTAATTGTCAAATTCAATAATTACTAAAGGGTTTTGTCATTGGAACCTTGGGATCGAAGCGATGGATTCAGAGTGGACAAGGGGCGTTTCTTGGAGTAGAAAGATAGATTTTTTGAACTGGTGACACTGAGAATGGGTGAACGAGATCCTACCCAGGTGAGCATCGCCTCCATGAGACGATGAGATGATGGATGGCCAAGATCTTGCCAAACATACAATTTAAAAAAAAAAAGTAGTCCTACATATGCATGGACAAATCTTGATCATCCATCCTATCATAGGGCAATACCCGTATAGATAGGATGGAATAAACCCTGAGAATGGAGGACCTGGACACAATCATAAGCCGGGTTACTATCATACTCCTCCTCCCCGTAATTGGAAGTGACAAAATATCTGTGTTCTTCTGTCCTATAACCTCATTTGTATTATATTATTATAAAACACGATATGGTCAACATAAATACACTTTTAACAAATTTTATATATTTTTATATTTCGATGATTATTATTATTATTATTATTGTTATTATTATTATTATTATTATTTGTCTATTAAAAAAATAATAATGAACCTTATAAACTCTCTCAAACAATTTATAACTAATAAGCTTATAAAACATAAGACATGTGAGGTTATAAACTGCTTTAAATAAGTTTAATTAAACTGTACAACTGGTTTATAAAAGCCAGAAACTATGGTTTATAGGTTTTCATTTTCATTTAAAAATAAAAATAAATCATTTTTCAACACTTACCCAAATATCAAATCGTTTTTTTTTTCAATAAAAGCACCTTAATTAAAATTTGAATTAATTAAGTGATTTTCATGCCACAGTTTATATATCCAAACTCGTCAATGATGTTTTTGAACATTTTCGGGTTTTGGGTGAAATACATTCTTTTAAAAAATTTGTTTTTGAAAAAGTATATGTATTTTTTCACATTTCACAAAAAATCATGTCATCATATCGAGTTATGGCTATCCATTATATCATATTATGGCTAGTAGATTGAAAAACACATGTATTTTTCATATTTCACAAAAAATTATGTCATTATATCATTTTATGATTAATCATTTGTCATTATATAGGGTTATGACCATCTACACAAAAAATACAAGTATATTTTAATTGAATAGATAGATAGATAGACCCATAAAAAAGTTCAAACTTTTTTTTGTTGGGTACCTAATAACTGATCGGGTATTGGTAAAATACATTAACCTTATTTTTTTTTTAAAAAAAGTACCTGACCCGATCAAGTTTCGAGTACTCGATATCCGACAATAAACGCCCATTCCTACTCATCATATAGTTGTATAGCTAAGGTAATTTAATGAATCTTATAAATTATAATAACTAATTTTAATTTCAAAATTACGTCCAAAAATAAATTCTTACAATATCATTCTTCATACTACCCGCAGCTTGATGATAAAAACTGTCGACAATAATACTTTAAGGCTCCGTTTGATATGTGTGATGGGATAAGTAAATGATTAGTAATTAGAGTGGTTGAAAAATGAGAGATTTAGAATAATACTATGGTGAGCTAAATAACATAGTGTTTGGTATGATTTTAAAATGATGGATTAATTTTGTAAATTTTATTGTAATGACCAAAATGCCCCAAGTGTTAATTAAATATATATTTTTAAAATAATTAGATAAATAATTAAATATATATAATTTATATTTATATTTATTAAATAAAATAAATTAGAATTTAATAAATATTTATTTTCATAAAAGAATTAATTAACAAGATTATAAGTTCAAAAAAATTTAATTTAAGATATATTTGAATTACAATTTATTTTCTTTAAAATGATGGAAAATAATAAAAATATATGAAATTAATTTATAAAAAATATAATAAAAATTTAAATATTAAATTAATTATTAAATTTTCACTAATTTTAATTTTCATATTATATCGAAAAAAATAATTCAAGGATATTATGGTCAATATAAAATCTTATTATGATCATTATTCAATAATTATAAATTATCACATCTTTTTAGAGGAATATTTAATCACACAAATAACATGAATGGTGAGGACTTTCAAGCATAATCTAGGGCCTATAGAGTAAATAAAAAATGAACCAAATGTAAGACAATGGATGATTATGTAACAATCATTCTGTCATCATGTCTACCAAACATAGCCTTAGGCATAGTTTGGTACATGAGATAAGAAAGAGATTGATAGATAATCCTCCTTATCCAATGTTTGGTACCTTTTTAAAAAGCTCATGATAATATCATGGGCCCTTGATAAATAATTTTTTAGAAGGATAAAATATCCCTAATAGAAGATGTGATAATTTTAATTTAGTGATAAAATATACTACAAATGACTTAATTACCCTTAATTTATAAATGATTTTTTTATAAATCTATGCTAGTAGGTAGAAATTAAAATCAAATAAATATTTTATTTATTTTTATATATTATATAATATGATAATTATATAAATGAATTCGAGATAATTATATAACTATTTTTTATAAATATCAATAAAATTATTAATATCACTCGATTAACCTTAAAAATTGATATTTGACTTGACTCAAAAAATCAAGAGCTCAATTATCATATTTTATAATATATAAAATTAGGTAAAAATAAATAATTCATGCAAGTACTATCGGCACATGAACATATATGAACTCAAGCAACAACTTTGAAATTATAAAATTTATTATCACTACAAGAAAAATGACTTTCCGCAGCACGTCATCAACAGCGTGCATTAAAAGCACGCTGCGAATACGACTTTTCACGGCGTGCACCGACCTGTGCGCCGTTAATAGTGTTACAGTTGATACTATTAACGGCGTGCTTTAAAAGCACGCTGCGGATAATACTATCGACGGCGTGCATATAAAGCAAGCTGCGGATAGTAACTTGATACTATTAATAGCGTGCATTAAAAGCACGCTGCGGATATTACTATGGACAGCGTGCATTAAACGCACGCTGCGGATAGTAATATTTGCAGCTTGCAATTTTGTGCGCTGTTAATAAATTATATAAACGACAGCTCACAATAAACGAACGCCGTTAATAGAATTATTAACGCCGTGCAAGTTTATGTGTGCTGTTAAAAATAAATCATTTTTTTAAAAAAAATTCGTGTTCAGATATTAACGGCGTACATTAATCGCACGTCGTTAATAGTATTATTCACGGTATGCATATTATTAGCACGCTGCCGAAAATGAGTCCGAATTTCGATTTAAGGTCACAATTAGCGACGGTTGATCTATAACCGTCGCCGACTTACACGATTGAAGGACACATTTAGCGACGGGTTATCTACGACCGTCGCCGATGTAGATCGGCGACGGTTAAATGATAACCGTCGCTAATAGATAGAAATCGGCGACGGTTTAATAAATAACCGTTGCAACAAAACACAAATTATCTATTTAAACCGATCTCCGTTTCATTTCCTCCACATTATTTAACAACACTTAAAATTTTTCTATACTTATATGATTTTAGTTTCGATCTAGATACCTGTTTTTGTTTCCATTTTTGGTTAATTTTTTAATTTTTATTTTTTGTTAAAATTTATTAAATTATAAAGTAATTTTTTTTTATATTTACACAAAATTTAGCGACGGCTTTTATAACCGTCGCGAAGTTTTAACCGTCTTTTTTTTAAATTCCGTCGCTATTTTAGCGACGGTGTTTAATTTATAAACCGTCGCTGATAGGAGACGGTTTTATCCAAAACCGTCGCTAATATTTTGTTTTTTTATGACTAGTAACGGCGTACGCATGCACGCTGCGGAAAGTTGTATTAACAGCTTCCATATGCACGCCGTTAATAATAGTATTAACAGCGTACAATGCACGCCGCGGATAATCTTGAACTTTTAACAGCTTGTAACTTTATAGCGTGCAATGCGCGCTGCGAAAAGCTCATATGCGCGCTGCGGAAAGCGAATTTTTGTTGTATGTTGATAAGTTAATTTGCTTACATTAATATAGAAATTAATCATCTTATTAAATCATACCAAACATTAAATATACATTTTATTTATCCTTAACTTACCCTTATTATATATCAGTGCAAAAAATGTGTAGACGTCTCACGGTCAATTTGTGAGAGACTCTTATATCAATCATACCAAACATTAAATATAATATCCTACATCTTATTATCCTTAACTTACCCTTATATTATGTATCACATGTTATCCTATCATGTGTACCAAACTATGCCTAATAGAATTATACTTTACACAAATATTTATTGTGATATCATACTTCGTACAAAAATTTAATATATCTTTACGTAGCGTATAGTATAGTAAGACAATTAGTATACTATACAGATAATAAAAATTCAAATTATATAATAAAAATAAATAAAAAAATTAGTTTCAAAAATTATAGGCATGCAGGCGACACTAATTAATAATTATATATATCTATATATATATGTATGTGTGTACGTGTTATATCAATTAATTTTATGAAGAAAAATAAATCATTTTATTACATTTCACAGAGTCAAAATATGGTGTTTAAATTAAATTTGTAATTTTGCTCCCAAGAGATAATAATTGTAAGATCAAGAGTTCTTTGTTTTTATTTCATATTCCCCATGACACAATAAATTATCTTAATTCAAGAAACCATCTTGAAATCTGAATTGAATTGGGACTCTAAAACTGATTAATTAACGCAATTAAGCGTGCATGCTCGTTAAGAAACCAATCCAATTACTAACAAACAGCTATATATACATTCTGTATCTGTGTGTGTTTGTGTTTGTATGTATAATGTATACGTATAAGTTATAACTGGCGGGGGTAATTGCATGTCTGTCTCTGCTGGTCAATGCTCCACAGCGCTGCCCAAAACGTGAAAGCTAAAGCAATTTCCCGCCGGCGAATGTCGTTCTCTCGTTCACAACGCCTGCTGCCACGTGCTGTCCGCTTTTTTTCTTTTTTCTTTTTTTGCATTTTTTTGTTTGGTTCTATATAAATTAATGCGGGATCTTCCCATTTATTCCTCTCCATCTCTTACTTTCATTATATAACGAAAAGAAAACAAGATCTCACTGAGTGGGAGAGTGAAAGACATATAGATTGTTAGATATATAAAGTGATGGAACTCGGAGGAAATGGAGGTTTCCAAGGCTACCAGAAGCTACAAAGGACAAGCTCTGGTAAATCTTGAAATGGGGTTTGCTTTTTATTTTTCTTTTTTTTCTTAAAGAGAAAATTTCGAGGTTTTGCTTAAATGTTAACCTTTTGCCTGAATTTTTGTTCTGTTAATTTATAGATGAAATTCCATTTGAATTTGCTTCCAGCAAAAATGATATCGATAGATTCATCTCTTCTAACACATAATTATTTCCATTGTTTTCTTGTAATTCCGAGGAATACACACACACACAAGGTTTTTTTTTTATCTCATTTTCTCTCAAGAAATTGTTAAACCAACTGAAGAAACACCCTTGTTCAGATTCTATTTTATCTGCGTGCAAATGTGTGAACTTTCAAACTTCATCTCTTTCCAGTTTCAGTAGATCATCTGTCAATGCTTCTGTAGCGAGAACATTCGAATCAGAATTATTGTAAGAATTAACTATTATAAGGGCACGCATGCATGATATGTTCTCTCGATTTTCCTGTTGAAGCTTTAAATCCTCGTATTCAGTGCAAGAAATCGAAGATCACTGATGGAGGAAAGTAGCATGTGACTGATTATGCCAATGGTTGACGAATAGCACTATGTTAAAAAGACAAATAAGTAACAAGTGGATTACATGCAACATTTGGCCCCCACCGGATTCTCGAAATTACACGTTATTTATGATTTTAAGACCCAGCCAAAAACTACTTGTCATTTTCCCACTCCATCCTCCGTCATAACAAAGATGAAACTTGGTGGAAAATAAAGAGGATATTTAAATTTTAATTATTCAAACGGTGATGAAATTTTGTGTAAAACATGAAATCTTATCGTCAAAAACTTAATTTGTTTTTGTCTGCTTTCATCCATCTAATTAGTATTTTTTCATGGGATCTTCGAATGAATCTTTTTCCCACCATTTGAAAAATCACGCACTTGTTTTGAAATCCTCAGAGGTCAGAATGGGGCAGGCGCCGTCGCCTCAAACGAACCACCACAACACTCCCGAGGACACTGAATGCACAGTGCGCGAGCAAGACCGCTTCATGCCAATCGCAAATGTAATCCGTATCATGCGCAAGATCCTCCCCCCGCACGCCAAAATCTCGGACGATGCGAAGGAAACAATCCAAGAATGTGTCTCGGAGTACATCAGCTTCATTACTAGCGAAGCCAATGACAGGTGCCAGCGCGAGCAGAGGAAGACTATCACCGCGGAGGACGTTCTCTGGGCTATGAGCAAACTCGGTTTCGACGACTACATTGAGCCGCTGACCCTGTTCCTGCACCGGTACCGCGAGTATGATGGAGGGGAACGCGGCTCGTTGAGAGGGGAGCCGATGGTGAAGAGGGCCGCGGATCATGCTTCTTTTGGGTTTCCAGGATTTCCTACAGCGGGTTTTCATGTGGCGCATCACCATGGCTTCTTTGGAGCTCCGATGATGAATGGGTTCTTGAAAGATCCGAGCAATGTGGGTCCGTCGCAGCCTGCTACGATGCCTTTGGCTTGTGTGGAGCCATTTACTCAGTGCAAGGAGCAGGTCTAGACGGAGAAAGGGGTGTCTGGATTTTTTTTTTTTTAGTTAAGAGTAAACAAACAGACAAGGTCGTGGATAAGTAACTTGCTTTATGCATGCTATTTCTATGACAATGGACTTTGTATGAAATTTACTCACTAAATCTGATGCAAATTAATCTTCCGTTAGGTTTATTTCCTTAAATGATAAAGCAAATAAATTAATATCCGTTCAATATTTAACAAGGGCAATCAATATAATAGAAAATACATCAAATCTGACAAAATATACCTGGGAAATAGGTTTTTTAAAATTTATTTTTACGATGATAGTGAGATCGGAAATCATGTGACTCTGGATAATATCTTATGTGGTATCGAAAAATACTTGCATGACATTGAAAATTGTTGATGTGACATCGAATATTAATTGTTACAAAAGTTCTAACGTAAGCTATTTATCCCTTGTTATATAGAAACGTTTCTTAACAATAACTAGCAACCCAACCGTACAATACCATTCATTTAAACTTCATGAACATGCCATTTCTTGTTTCTAGAACATTTTCTATAAAACCATTCCACGAGAGTAGACATATGGCTTCACACCACCTTGACAAACCTGGCATCATGCTAATCTTTCTTACCCGCATAATTACATGCACAAAATGAGTTTATAAAACTCATAAGTGGAATTCATTTACTGTCGAAGTACATATATCATGCTTGAAAGGAATTAGCCTCATTTGACTCATATTAAATCACCATTAATTCCTTGAAGAATATTAGTAAAAATATATCCACAATGCCTTTCATAACTCAGTTCTTTCATTTTATGTCATTGATAGTTCCATGTTAATTCGCTCATTTCATTATACATGTACGTTTCAGTCTCATTAATTCAGTCATTGTATTGATAAGTTGGCCGCCAACATCATATTGCAGGTGCTTATCATTTAAAAGGAGCTATACTTCAATGGACCATCCAGACTTATGCATGGACCTAGGTCATGGTATATATATTGCTTTTTTAGCAAAAATTTCCATCTTTTGACGCAGAAAATGGGAAAATATGGAAGGTTATACTTGAGCTCCATTTTTTTAGAGATTTCTGGGCACGAGGGGAGAACTGGATGTCCATCTGAATCGAGTGATCGCCTAGATTGGCTAACCATCCGAGTTGATCACAAATGTTGACTGACAACTCAGGTAATTGGTTGAGTACTTAGATTAAATGTCTACCCGGGTGGTTGATCACCTGCACTGATTGACCATTCGTGTTGGTTGATCACCTGGATAGACTAAATTATAATCACCTGAATATTCTCATTTAGCGTAATATTATTTATTGGCTACACTAAAATAAATTTTGATTTTTATATGATTGAGGATATAATCTTTTATTAAAATTTAGAAGATACAAAGGTTTTACTTTTTCGTCAACATACTTTGATACTAACATGTTTTTCATAACAAATTAACCACTTGTAATTGGGATATAAATTAGCCACTTTTTTTTAAATGAAACTAATTCCATTAAGAGGTAAAAAGTTTACATATACAAGTACACTAGGCATATCCAAGAAATCAGAATACGAATAAGAAGAAAACACATCATAACACACGAGTACTGAAAAACAATAGACCATAGCCTCACCAAAATCCGATCAATAACGCAGATTAAGGCAGCACACACATTGTTTCAACAACTTGTGGTAAACATCGATAAGAATGAATCTGTATTATCCGGACAATGTCGTCTACCTGTAGTTTTTCTCCGTCGAACATAACCCGATTGCACATGCTCCAGACGTGGTACACCGTAGCTGCCATAGCCGTGAATCTCAATCTTGCTATATTCGAACTGTCTCTATAAACTGAACGAAATGCACGAGATTGCCAAAGGAGATCCCGTACACTTCTTCGTACTTAGCCATCTTCGAATTCTATCCCAAATGATCTTAGTGCAAGGACATTCGTAAAACAGATGAGCAATAGTTGTTCGATTTAAAAGGGAAGTTTTGTTTATATATTTTTTTATTTAAAATATGGAGTGATTTGAGGAGGTTTTAGTAGGGTAAAAAGTGTAATTATGAAATTAAATATTTTGGTGTCTTCTAATATAGTTATTAATATAGTATATAATATCGTGTTTAGGTTTCTTGTAATTTTTAATCAAAAATATTTCAGAATTTAAGCCATATAAGTGCATTTTTTTTTTTCAAAAAAATGAAATTTTACATTATATATTGCTATTTAAATAAATTTGAGACCCCTATATTAACTTTTAATTGATTTAGTGAAGTCATATTTAAAGTTACAATTATATTTACATTTATTTTTTTATCCATATTTTTTATTTTTAGATAATTTATCACGACTAATAAAAATAAGAAAAAATAATCCATTTGAAAATAACAAATACTATCATGTTTAGATAATATTTCAACTGCGTGCTAGTTGCGTGCAAATTATCACCAGTGATTATAATAATCGGGGGAAGTGAGATTTAACTTAAGAATAATATTAGGGTTGTAAATGAATTGAGCCAGTTCAAATTATATTTGATTATTATTCGAAAGTATCAAATTTAAGTTGAACTTGAATATTTTCAAATTTTTTGAGCCAAATTCGAACATAAAATATATTGTTTGATAGTTTATGAGTCGCGGAGCCTAATATTGTAACAAAGTATTATAATTGTATATTAAATAAACGTATATATTTTGGATCTTTGTTTTCGAAACAGCTCATGAAGATGTTCGAATATTTCATTCCCAGCTCGGATATGAGACTTTATTCGAATAGAATTTGTGCAAAAATTTTAAAATCTTTGAGCTCGGATAAACTTTTTCAAGCCTTAAAGTTTACACCAATTATTTGACTATTTGATATCGATAAAAAAATGGGTTAAATTTTTTTAAGCTGACGAAAAATTGTTCTATATATCTAAATTACTTTTCCGGCGTTGTGTACCGATTAAACCCTAACTATATTTTGTATCAATTCGATGAATTTTCAATAGTTCGTGTAGTAAATTAATATTTCCTCAATATCAAATATATAATTTTTTCCCAATATTTTTAGTAATAAAATAAAACTAAAACTTTTAAGAAATGAGGCTGGTCACGAGCTTCACTATGGTTTTTGCAAAAAGAAAACTCTAGGTTATTGTACAACTGCTCAAATAAAACCGGCCCATGTCTTTATCTAGAAAGAAGATTTTTTTTAAAATTATTTCATTAGAAGAAGAATTAACCAAACTTGAACATTATAACCAAGTGCTTTGGTATTATGTATTTCTCTAGATGTATATTTAAATAAAGAATCCTCAAACAAAAAAGATAGTCTATACTTGGTTTTATTTTTCCCTTATTTATGACAAAAACTTGTGTGAGACGGTCTCACAGGTCGTATTTGTGAGACATATATTTTATTTGAGTTATCCATGAAAAATTATTACTTTTCATGCTAAGAGTATTACTTTTTATTGTGAATATGAGTAGGGTTGACCTATCTCACAGAATATGATCCGTGAGACGGTCTCACATGAGACCCACTCTTTTTTTATAAACTTGCAATTTAGATAATTTAGAAATTTATATTAGTAGGAAAATTCTATCAAATGTGAGGGATCCAAATGTTTTTTTTTATCGATAACCCATGTGATATCAAATCTCAAAAGTTGTCGTCCATATGATAAACATCGAACTGTCTATTTAAGTAATTCATGATAGTAACCATTTAAGAAGGACACAACTTTTTTTTTTTCCAACTTTACCATACTAATATTACATTTTTGTTTTTTTGTTTTTATTTCAACACACACTTTTATTTTTATTTTTTTATTTCAACAATTCAAATATCAATTTAGTCCTTCCATAATTTGTCAAATTTCACTTTAGTCACAAAAGCTATATGTAATTATATATATATATATATATATATATATATATATATATATATATATATATATATATATATATATATATATATATATATATATATATATATATATATATATGCCCGAGAGTTGATAGCCTGCACCCAAGGGGTGCAGGGTCTTCTTGGGCGCCTGCACAGCTGGCGGCCACCTGTACTAGCTTTTAATTTTTTTTTTTTAAAAAAAGCGCCCACCTGTGCACTCTTTTAATTTTAATTTTTTTTAAAAAAAATTAAATAATTTATTTAATTAATAGAATCACAACCAGGCTCAGAAGCCATTATCCACGCTCAGAATCACAACTCACGCTCGGAAGCTTTAATTGAGCGCAAAATTGGAGATCTCTTCTATTTTTCGGTTAATTTACGGAGTGAGGTGATTTGGTCGCTTACAAGATGAATTAGCTTTTCGGTGAAAGTTTGAGGTGATTGTATGATTAATATCCTACTGTTTATTTACTAAGATCAATCGTAGTTGAATTTTGTCAGGGTTTAAGCCTCCTGTTTATTTACCTTATGATGTACATTTTCTTTCTGGGATGATGTTTCGGTTTGTTCTCCAACGTGTTGTCTTTTTTCTTGATTTATTTTGAGCTTGAATTAATTGATTCGATGTTTTTTAAGAAACTATTTTCTGCCTGAACAGCTATAGCGACGGTCCATTGGTTTCTGTTATTTGGGTTTCTCTGGAATTTTGAAACCCAAGTATAGCTGGATTGCTGGAATTTTGTGATATTATGAATTTTTGATAAATAACATTGCTGGAATTGTGTGAATGACATTAGCTACTTTGTTATCATTTTGTAATGTGTGAATGAGCCCATCTACTTTGTGCTAATTGAGTAAATGTGTAATGTGTGAATGAGAGTATCTACTCTGTAAACTTTTGTGTTTACCAATTGCAAGCTACTGTAAAGAGTAGCTACATTCACATAACCCACCTACGCCCAAACATAACCCACCTATTAATACAATTGTGCCACTGTTTTAAGGTTTCCGGTATATTGATATTATTTTTGCTTATCTTTGAAGGTTATTTTGAAGCACATGGTCTTGTTTGCAAAGCTGCTGTTGAGATAGCATTGTATATTTGAGACGCCCCGTTTAGGCTTTAGAGTTGGAAAATTTAACTAAGTCCTTTTGGAAATGGATCAATATAGTGGAGATGAACAATCGTACATCCCCCAAGTCGGTGATGATCAGAAACCCCAGATTGGTATGAGATTCGATTCGTTAGAGGATGCATTCTCATTCTACAACCAATATGCCCGAGAATCCGGTTTTAGCGCGAGAATGAGTAATAGCAAGAAAAGTAAGAAAACGAACGAAATTATATGGAAGAAATTTGTATGCTTTAAAGAAGGGCATACAGATGATATTCGATGGAGCAAACAGACAAAAAATGATCAACCAAGAAAAGAAAGAGCCCGTGGTGAGACTAGAACCGGATGTTTGTCCGAGATTTCAGTTGTCAAGGAACAAACAGGTCCAGGTTGGGTTGTCAGTACCTTCATTGAAAGTCATAATCATCCATTATCGACTCCGTCAAAGGTGCATTTGTTACGCTCGCATCGTGGTATTTCTGCATCAAAAAATGTTGAGTCAACAATTTGCAGAAGCCAATGTGCCAACTTGTCAACAAATGAGATTATTTGAGATAGAGTCTGGAGGGCCTGAAAATGTAGGTTTCATAGAAAGAGATATGAGAAACTACGAGCAAAGTGTTAGGGATGAGCATAAGGGTATTGATGCAGAAACATTGGTCGATTTCTTCGAATCTGAGAAAGCAAAGAATTCATTGTTCTTTTTTGTTTATGAGACTGACTCGGACAACAGATTTACCAGGTGTTTTTGGACTGATCATGTGTCAAGAAGGGCATACACTGCTTTTGGTGACGTAGTTGTGTTTGATACTACATACAACACCAACAAATATGGGATGATTTTCGCACCATTTGTTGGAGTTAATCATCATCATCAGACCATTCTTTTTGGTTGTGGATTGTTGAGTGACGAAAAAACAGATTCTTTTGTTTGGTTGCTTAATAAATTCCTAGAAGCCATGTGTCAAGGTGCCCCAAACTTGATTATCACTGACCAAGATCCTGCTCTGACGAAAGCCATATCACAAGTTTTTCCTCAAACAACACACCGATATTGTTTGTGGCATATACTGAACAAATTCTTTGAGAAATTAAACCCAGTGACTTTCCGTGATCACTACGAAAGCATAAGGAAAGCCATTCTACATTCCTCCACAGATGAGGAATTTGACACTTCCTGGGAAGCTGCTATGTATAATGCTAACTTGGAACAACATGATTGGCTGTCGTTGATGTTTGAGTTGCGACATAAATGGGTACCAGCATATTTTAATCATGTATTTTCTGCGGGTATGTCAAGTAGCCAGCGGTCCGAAAGTTCACATGCTTTTTTCAAGAGATATATATCTAGCAAGAACTCATTGATGGATTTTATCATTCGTTTCAATAAGGCACTTCGGCAACAAAGATACAATGAGTTAGTTGCAGATCATATCGATATGAATGAGCGTCCCAAGCTACAGTCCAAATGGCCAATGGAATCTCAGATGGTGACGGTTTACACGAAAAAGAAATGGTTGGAGTTTCAAGAAGAAATGAGTCAGAGTCATGGTTATTACGTGCAAACAGAATCTGTGGGAAATGAGTTTGGGATTTACAAGGTGATGAATTTTCAAGCTTCTTCGTCTTCGAAACCAAGAGTGCTTACACATGTCATACAAGGGGATGATATATTGTGCAGTTGTATGAAATTTCAGTTTGAGGGCATTCCATGCAGGCATATGTTAGCATATTTTCGTATAAACCAAGTCTTTCATTTGCCTGATAAATATATACTGAAACGTTGGACGCAAGCTGCAAAGAATGTAGAATTTTTTCCTACAGATGAGCAAAATGTGGTTGAAGCTCCAGAAAGATGTTTGATGTCAAGACATTTGAGGTTATCCTATAAAGCTTCTGCATTAGTTGATATTGCATCATTGACTGTTGAGGGAACAAATTTCTTGAATGCACAGTTTGATTATATTGGCAACAAAATGAAAGATTTGAATATGACTACAACAGTAAGCGGTGGAAGTCAATGTAGAAGAGCCACAGATAGGGCTATTGGTATCGTTGTTCCTCAAAAAATTAGAACAAAGGGATGTGGGAAGAGATTAAAGTCATCAAAGGAGAAGGCAACCACACAGGGAAGAAAATGTCGTGGGTGTGGACGCCGAGGTGTGCAGCATGACAAGCGTAACTGTCCAAATTTGCAAGACGGGTATGTGTTTATCACCAATGTATATTTTATTATTTTTGTATATATGTGGTTAATCATCAAAATTAATATATGGTGGCATACTCAACGTTCTTCAGGTCAAATATTAATAATAAAAACGAAGAAGAAAGCTCAGATGACGAAGATTTTGGATCGATACATGGTAATTTAAATCTCTAAATATATGTTGTTAATCATCAACATTTTTTTTATTAATAACTGTTTCGAATTTTATAGGTTCTAACAACTGGATTTGATAAAGGTTATTATTTTATCAAGTTGAATATGTGCGATGGGGTAACCATTTTATAGTGCTTTATCAAATATTTATGTTGATAGTGTTAATGTAACAAAACACCTGAAATTTGTTCTTGTTCTTGGCAGGATTCATGAGACTTCTAAGAACACGTCAAACCTCTGTCGTGGATTCGAGCTTTGAGGTCTCTGTCACCATGAGAAAGATCCTCTGCTTAATTCAAGAATTTGCATTGTAGAATTTTCAAATTCAATATGATAACCATTCTCTGTCAAGAAATCTTGATGTTTTAATTTTCCTGCTGCCATATTGGTTTAATGTGAATCAGCAGAAGCATTATGAACTAGATGGAGGAGGCTATGTATATACTCTGCCCACAAGCATTGCCTGATTTCATTGTGCTTTGTTTTTAAAATTGGTTTTCCCTTGTGTATATTGAAAAGAGTAAATTGCAATAAAGAGAACGTTTTTGAAATACAATCTCATAAAGCTTGACACAATAAAACAAGAGAATGTCGTAGAAATACAATCTCATAAAGCTTGACACAATAAAGTTTTTGAATTGCAAAACAATCATCTGTCATATAATATCTTCACCAAAACATTACAACGGTTGCAACTACTGTCAATAAATTACAATTATTTATCTAATCATCTTTATTCAATTTTAGTGCTTTCAAATTTTCTTGTATCACCTCCAAGCACTTCAATATTTCATCTAATTTTTCAGTCTGGGATACTTCGCCTCTTGAACTTGAACCTGCACTTGAACTTTCGTTTATTGTATTTTGGGAGGACGTCGACGTAGATTGTTTCACCGATGCGGCATTGTAAGCTTTCTCGGCCTCCTCTCTGGTTCTGAATGATTGGTGGACAGCACCCTTATACCCGATAACATTAGAGCTTGCTTCTGCCCACGTGTCATAAATGCCAGATTTACGCCCAACAAATACGACGTATGTTTTGCCCTACATTGTAACGCAAAATGTTTCAAAAACGGAGAATGTGAATACAAATAAACTAAACCAAAAATTATATTATTCAATTCTTGACCAAGAATCAAAGTAGACAATGACAATAAAGACTAGTTGGATTTTTTCATGGTCCTCCACCACTGGGGGTTGCTCATTCTGAACAACTAAAAAAATACACAATATGGAACAAGCAAAATTGGGTGCCAACAGTGGAAAAATGCTCAAGAATCCCTGCATAGTCTCGACAAGAGCAATGTTGCTTCAATGAATGAAATAGTTAGGTTAGTACAAATCCCAATATTCAAGCTTTAAGAGAAATCTCGATTATACAAACTGGATTTTAAGAGAAATCTCGATTTTACTTCTGCTGCAAATTGTTGAAATCACAGAATTACATTCAAACTCATAACAGAAATATGAAACCACATAATTACATTCAAATTGTTGCCATCCGAACATCAATTACAAACTAACAAACTCATTCCAAATTTCAATAGTTGTATAATGTTTGAAAAAAGAATTCGAAAAAATGCAGAATACCATGGGCTGTCGCGTTCGGCGTTCCCCTTTTCTGGCGTCGGCAAATGGTGGAGCTCTCACGTTCGGCGTTGGCCTCGGATTTCCGGTGGAGTGACCCGAACAGGGTTGGTGAATCGGCCACAAAGATTAAGGCGGCGATGTGTTTGGGTTGGGAAAGGCTTTTTCTGAGAAGGGCTTTTTCTGAGAAGAGGGATACAAGAATATTAATATAAATATCCACAAAAAAGTTAAAAACTAAAATAAAAAAATAAAAAAATCCAGGTTGAAATGCCACATGGGCTGTCGCTCACGGGTTGGTGAGCAGCGTATCAATTTCGTATATATAGATTCGTATGTGATTAACCTCAAGCTATATGTAATTAATTTTACTGTCACTGTAATAATCATTTCTTTAGGATTCACGAGAAACAAATTAAAAATAAAGGTTATATGATTTTTTTTAAGAGAGAGAGAGAGAAAAGGCGAAGTCGAAAGTGAAAATAACATAAATTAGAAGGTGGAAATTGCAAAAAGCCTCAAAATTAAATATATCGACTTTAACTGTGGGTTGAGCAACCCCTGAAGGACAGCTCTTTTCACTTGTTAGAAACGTCCCAAAAAAAAGCCCCAATTCACACACACAGCAGAACACACTAAAAAAACGCAGTGAATCCTGCTAATCGAGACTCCTAGGTGTGAGCAATTTTGAGTTCCATGACTCCAAAGCAGCTGCAACAGCAGCTGAGAGAGCTGGGTGCGAAGCTGGAAAATCCTCCAGCTTCTAAAGACGCTCTCATTAAGGTCTTGAAGGTAAAAAAAAAAATTTCTTTTTTGCAATTTAAATTCCTCGGTTGCATTTGAATTATGGTGGACGCATGTTTTTTTATGTGGTTTTTGGCGTGTTCGGTGATGAGTTATATTTGTGTATTTATGTTTGTTTCATTTTGAAAGTTTAAGGCTTGGTGAAATTGGTAGCGTATTAGGGTTCCTTCGGGGAACTATTCAGCTTAATTTTTCGTGGTGGGGTGTATTTCAAATTTGAAATTTCTGTCGTGTAGTGGTCATCCATTCTTGTATGCCCATTAGGTCAACTTGCAGGTGCATGCTGGTGTTTTGATAGAGTCTGTCTCGGTGATTGTTGGGGTTCAGTCACGTTTGTTCATAGGGTTTGAATCTGAGCGTTTTGTTTCTCTCATTTTCTTTTGTCCTTGTTCTTTTTGGGTGGTGGTGGTGGATGGGAGCAGAAAGTTTGAATTTTTTTCTTAAAGTCTCAAAATAACCGTGAGAATTAGGTTTTCAGGGGACTGAAGTCAGAAAGCTTCATCTTTGCAAAAACATTAAGTTTGAATAATATTACCAGTAGTAAATCTTCTTATTTTGGGCTAGATTTTACTAGTAATTTTTATATATGTCTTTGTTTTATTCAGAGACTTTTAAAACACGTGACTGTGTACAAGTAAAGTCACTGGATTCTGCATTTATTCTCTTCAAGACTGCCTTCCCAAATTTTTCTGCGCGGTGCGAACATATGTGCATTTATCCGAAACTGTGGAGAATATGAACACTTCTGTATAGAAGCATACTTATAGCTAGTGTTGTACGAACACCTTTTTTGTTTGAAAGGAAAAAAATCTTTGCCTTTTGTAGTTTATCTAATTAAATGAAGTGGACACCTATGCTGGTTACTGACAGTTGATTTTAGTGAATGTTTGTGTACAAATAACGTAGTGTTGGTTCTCATATAATTAATTCAGTGTTTGTTATTGCATTTTGAGTCATAGAAATTCCCGATGAATGGATAGGAGGTAAAACAATCAAGCATGGTGTTTGATTGTTTAGTTAAACTGCAATATCATATATCAACTTGCAGCCTTAAAGTTTAGTGCTTCACTCCCTGCGGAAAAATAATAATAATGAAATGGACAGAGTAAAAGTCTTGTAGAATGGCAAGTCTTGTATTTCATGAAAGCCTCATGTGACCCTATTCCAGTATTTTATTTAGGAAATTGGTATGGTTTAGTGTGGACAATGAACGAGACGTCTTTATAATTTAGCATAGTTATCGAGATATGTTGGGCTTTTATAATCAAGTATTCAAGTGTCTCAAGAATATTTTGAGCTATCATCTGTGGTCATATGTCTTGTTACACACTCATTTTTGTTATCCCCTTCCACAAGTCTATTTTTTCAGTGAAATTCTGTATCATTGCTCTAGTTGGCATAGTGACTTCTAACTTCTGAAATTTTGATTTTTTAATTTCCTATCCGTGGCTACACTTTTGAACCGGAGATGTCCACTCATCCTTGTATTCTGTATATATATTTAAAAAGATAAATTTGATTATTACCTTTGGTTTTGCATGCCCCACAAATTTGGTTTCACAAACTTAAAATTTTACTTGACTCTGATGGACTTTAACTGGAAGTGTTTTGTGTCAGTTGTGTGGATTAAGTTATTTGCACTCTCAACTGATTGCGTTGCATAATAACAATACAACTGTCTCTCCTTCACATGCAGCAAGGTGCATCATGTCTTTCTGAACTAGATCAGTCACCACCAAAGCCTGTAATGGAGTCTATGGATGCTTTTTTAACTTCTATTGCCAAGCCAGAACTTATAAAGCATCAAGATCGAGAGGTTAAGTTATTTGTAGCTGTATGTATCTGTGAAATAACTCGAATTACTGCACCAGAGGCTCCTTATGATGATGATGTTCTAAAGGTACATCTTACTTAAAATAATGAGCGAGTAGAGCTATCAACTTGAGGATATTTTTATCGATTGCTCTTTAATCTATTACAGGATATTTTTGAGTTGATTGTGGGTACTTTCAGTGGCTTAAATGATATAAATGGCCCATCATTTGGAAGGAGAGTAGTAATTCTTGAAACATTGGCAAGATATAGATCCTGTGTCGTGATGCTGGATCTTGAATGTGATGATCTTGTAAATGAGATGTTCAATACTTTCTTCAAAGTTACTAGGTACGGTCCATTTGATATTGAGATCTCTATCAGCAGTCAAATCATGTCTATTCACGTGGCTCTTACCAGCTTATTATTTCTATATGAATGTCGATCCATTTCAGACAATGCATGTTATGTTTTTCAGATATTACATACCTGTGCACAAAATGAGATGCGCCTCTTGATTGTTTGTTAACTTTCTTTCTTCATTGATAGATGCACCTACCTTGATTTATCATATAAAAGTTTTCAGTTTAAATGCTGAATATTTTGAAAAATATGTTCCATTTCAGACAAAGTATGTTATGTTTTTTGAATGTTTCATTCCTGTGCACAAAATGAAATGCTGTGCCTCTTGATTGTTTTGTTAACTTTCTGTGTTCATTGATAGATGCGCCTACCTTGATTGTCATAGAAAAGTTTTCAGTAGCTGAACATTTTGAAAAACATGTTGATTTATGGTACAATCTACTTGTTGTCTGCAAAGACCTGAGCGGGGATGAGAGAAGGTGTTAATTAATTTATATCTGTTTCATAACTTTGTAACTATCGCGGATCACTCATCCGCTTTCTACTGTAATCTGTAACTTCTAAGTATATTAATAAAATCTAGTTTTTCATCAAAAAAAAAAAATTTATATCTGTTTCATTGTGTGTCATAACTACTGGTTAAATGAATTAAAATAACATTCTGGACATTTTATTTGGATGTTCACTGCCTCGGGGTTTGGGATGGATGTGTGGGAGATCTAAAGATATCCTTTTCATTGCAAAGTTCTCAAACCTGTTGTAAAAGCAGAAAGAGAATATATGATGCTCTCAAAATTATACAGTGCACTTAACCTTAGATCATAGTTTGAAATTTTATTGCTAAAAAAATGAATGCATTTGACCTTCACAGCGTGAATTCAACTTTAAACATTGCTATACAGAATTTGATTTTTGAAAATTTTCATTAAAACAAAGTTGCAACTTTTGAGATAATTATGTGGATGCTTTATGATGGCTTTACGATGCGTTTTGACTTAAGGATGTGTTTTCTCTCCGCATGCAGTGACGAGCATCCTGTGAATGCTTTGACTTCAATGCAGACAATTATGGAGGTTCTCTTTGAAGAAAGTGAGGATGTGCCCGAGAATCTTTTACTTATTATACTGTCCGCTTTAGGCCCGAACAAGGAGGTAATTATGTTTTTTCCTCACAGAAAGTTCACCAATTTGAATGCCTTTTCAAAAAGAGTTAAAATTTGGAACATTTTTGCTAGAACATAAGCTCAGCCGCGAGGAGGCTTGCTATGAATGTCATAGAGCATTGTGCTGGAAAATTGGAACCTGGCATAAAGCAGTTTCTTATTTCTTCAATGTCTGGCGACAAGAAGTTCCTGAATTCTGAGATTAATTATCATGGAGTACTCTATGATGTTTACCGTTGTGCTCCTCAAATCTTATCCGGAGTTGTTCCTTATCTTACTGGAGAGCTTCTGGTAATAATACTGGAATTCGTTTGTACTTTTACCCTGTTCTATATTGGCGAATAAAATGTTCAGAATGCAATGGCTCGTCAGATTATGTTTTTCTTTCTGAATTTGAGGACATGCCATCTGTATTATTGTTTTAGAATAAGCATCAGTGACTAATAATTGTGATGGGTATCTGTTTTTAGAGTTATTTTCATAGATCTTCTACATGTCATTGTTGGATATGTTTGACATCTACAGAGTGATCAACTGGACGTTCGTTTGAAAGCAGTGGGATTAGTGGGCGACCTCTTTACTCTGCCAGGATCTACTATTTCTGAGTCGTTCCAGCCTGTGTTTTTGGAGTTTTTGAAAAGGATGACTGATAGAGTGGTGGAGATTAGAATGTCTGTCCTTGAGCATGTCAAGACTTTTCTTCTCGAAAATCCTTCACGAGTCGAAGCTCCTCAAATAATATGTAAGGAATTTTGTTAGCTGTTGCCAATTATGTAATTTTGTGGTATTTAATCCTTGCTATTCTATATTTTCCAGCTGCACTCAGTGATCGATTGTTGGATTATGATGAAAATGTTCGTAAACAAGTTGTCTGTGTTGTTTGTGATGTGGCATGTCGTGCCCTATCATCTATTCCAGTTGAAACTATCAAGCTGGTAGCAGAACGCCTTCGAGATAAATCTGTATGTGTGATTAATTTTTATGTCCATCCTTTTGGTGGTTCAGTTTTTGCCACTGCATTTCTCATTTTTCAATTATTTTTGCTATACATGTGCAGATTCTGGTAAAAAGATATACTCTAGAGAGGTTAGCTGACATCTACAGAGCATCTTGCATTGACAAGTCCAGTGACTCAACAAAGAATGTTGAGTATGATTGGATTTTTGGGAAAGTATTGAGATGCTTTTATGATAAAGATTTTAGGTAACTTGCTGGTTTGTGGTTGCAGTGGATTTAGGTTTTTGTTAATTGATAGTAAGTGTATAAAGGGCCCGAATAAAAGTTTTCAAATAAATTACCATGTTCAGTGATCAACTCCTTATGAATGAACTATAACGTTTGTTATTTTAACAACCGTCTCCACGGCACCATCTTATGATAAATCATGGAGTTGCTATTTAGATTCGGACTACTGAAGGAAACGTGGGTACATAGGCTAGATGATATACCAGGCGGCTGATAATTGTTGCCTTGCAGATTTTCTATTTTTATGTCATGCTGACTGTCCTAATCTTTCTTGCAGGTCAGATATAGTTGAACCGATCCTATCTCTTTCCTTGTTCCCAGATGATTTTTCCATTAAAGATAAGGTGTTAAATTGGATAAGGATCTTCTCTGGATTTGACAAAGTTGAGGTCAAGGCTCTGGAGAAGATTTTGGAGCAGAAACAAAGGTCTGCCCTAAGTCCCTTTGTTTTTTTAGGCTTTTGTGGTTAAACATTAGATTGTGTTAAAATCTCCATGAAATATTAGCTGGTGGCTTCATGGAATTATTAATTGTGTTGTAGATTGCAGCAAGAGATGCAGAAGTACATATCCCTTAGACCGTCGTCTCAGGTTTCCGATAATGAGTTATCCTTATCTGATTTCTCGGTTAGTAATATTGTCGAAGGTCTTTGGTAAAGAATATTAAATATTTACTTATATTTTATATTTAGGAAGGTGATGTGACGGAGCTTCAAAAAAAGGTCATGTTCTGTTTCCGTGTTATGTCCCGCTATTTCATCGATCCAGCAAAGGCAGAGGAGAATTTTCAGCTTCTCGACCAATTAAAAGATTCCAACATATGGAAAAATTTGACACAGCTTCTTGATCCGAACATTGACTGGCTTCAAGCCTGTAGTTCACGGGTGAGATATTTTCTGATGTTGAAATCATTTTTTAAAATGGATTTAACATATAAATGTTTGCAAACCAATGTGTGAGGGCTTCTCTGGCTTTTTCAATCCCACACAGGATGATTTACTGGGCATCCTTGGCCCAAAGCATCGGCTTTACGAATTTCTGGGCAGTCTTTCTTTGAAATGTTCGTGTTTACTTTTCAACAAGGATCATGTTAGAGAAATCCTTCTGGAGGCTGGTGTACAAAAATCGTCTGGGAGTAATGAGTTGACTTTGGCCTGCATGACGATACTAGTGGTACGATTCATTATGATGATTCTGTGTGTGAGTATATAGATATTAAATGTTTCATGATACAATGATGTTTACACTTTGGTATATCTTTCAGGCTAATTAGATAGGGGGACAGAAAATGGCATGTGTACCCATACCTAATTTGCACTATCATTATCAAGTCCTGAACCAGTACACATGAGTCTGCATCAAGTAGATTGCAAGGACCATCTCCATTCAGTTGCTTATCCACGTGTTACATTGAAATTGCTTAAAACTCTTCATGCTTAAATATTCTATATATCTCTCATGCTCGTGTTGGTTTGTTGGCTGGCAGCAAACCACAAAATAAACTATTCGTGTTCATTTTAGATGAAATTCTTATAGATACTACTCTTTGATTTCTGTTCTGGCTTGAAACTCATTATGAATCTCTTTTATAACCAATGTCCAAGGGAAAAATTAACTATGTTTTTTTAAGTCCACTGCCGAAGGAAAATATTTTTACATCGGTATTTTATGCTTCTTACTCCAAACTATTTTTGTAACTTCGGATCTTGAAATGCTTTTTTTATGATGCCATGATTAGATTCTTGCACGTTTTTGTCCTTCAATGCTTGCTGGAATAGAAGAAGATTTGGTACATCTTCTCGAGGATGACAATGAAATAATAAAGGAAGGTACTTTGCATATTCTTGCAAAGGCTGGGGGAACTATCCGTGAACAGCTGGGAGTTTCGTCAAGGTCTGAATCATACCATGTGTCCGGCATCGATCTTCATTTTATTTTGTGTTTTTTTTAAATGATGCACTTCTGTTTATAGGTCATTGGACCTTATTCTTGAGCGCATATGCATTGAGGGTAGCCGAAGGCAAGCCAAATATGCTGTCCATGCCCTGGCATCGATAACAAAAGATGATGGGCTCATGTCACTTTCTGTTCTTTACAAGGTTTCCATTTACTTGCGTTAGTCTATTATCCTGTCCTGTTTCCATCTGCCTTCTCTATTTTAGTTTATGCTGTTATTTTTTGCATGTGATTTTTGGTAAATATTGATGGTTCAGTCTGTGGTTTTGGGTCAAATAAATAGAGGCTGGTTGATATGCTTGAAGATAAGTCGCATTTACCTGCTGTACTCCAGTCTCTTGGGTGCATAGCTCAAGCTGCTATGCCAGTGTTCGAAACAAGAGAGAGGGAAGTTGAAAAGTTCATTAAGGAAAACATTCTGGAGTGCAGCCAAGTATGCCTTTTCAGATAAGAATTTCACATGCGATATTCTCTTTTATTTTAAGAATATAATGTAAGATGTCCACCTCTCTCAGGTAGCAGGAGACCAGGCAAATGATTCTTGGGATGGTAGAAGCGAACTTTGTTCCTTGAAGGTCTTTTTTCCATGTTATTGTCTTTCAGCAGTTAAATATTGTTCATATCGCTCACACATTCGTTGGAATCGTGTATAGATTTTTGGGGTTAAAGCTTTGGTCAAGAGCTATTTGCCCGTCAAAGATCCTCACCTTCGTTCTGGTATTGATGACCTTGTTCTAATCCTCAAGAATATACTCACATTTGGTGAATACTCAAGGGATATTAAATCAAGGTAATTAGGCAGTATAGCGTATAAGAATTTTTATACGGAGGTGGTGGTCCTGCAATTTTACTCTTTCTAACCTAGGATTTCTTAAAAACTTCTAGTTGATATTGGGTTTTTTTTTTCTGCAATGCAGTTTGGTTGAGATGGCGCATCTGAAGCTTGCTGCGGCAAAAGCTGTGCTTCGCCTATCAAAACACTGGGAGCATAAAATTCCTGTTGATGTCTTTTATCTGACATTGAGAACATCGGAGGTGAAGTATTTGCATGGAATATTTGGTTTCATGTGGATTACTTTCCTAGTTGCTGCTACCTTGAAGCAGTTCATTGAGATTTTTTTTCTCATTCCTTCAGTCGTCGGTGTTTGTAGGATGGTTTTCCTGAGGTAAAGAGACTACTTCTCAACAAGGTTCATCAATATGTGAGAGACAGAATTTTAGATCCCAAGTATGCATGTGCCTTCCTGCTTGATTTTACTTCCCAGCAGTCTGATTTGGAAGAGGTATGTGCAGTTTCAATGTTTCATGTTTATTGTGTTTTTTAATCTATGTAGATACATAAATATGAACCTGCACCTTAGCACATCACGTCGTGAAATCATTTAATGGAATTCTCATATGTATGGCAGAACAAACGCAATTTGAATGATATCATTCAGATGTGTTGGCAAAGCAGAGCACGCCAAATTCTCTCACAGACCGATGGATTATCTTCACAATATTATCCAGAATACATTCTTCCATATGTGGTCCATTCCCTTGCTCATCATCCTACATTTCCTAATGTTGATGAATGCAAAGATGTCAAAGAATTTGAACTTTTGTACAGGTATTTTTGGATTGACATTAATGATTTTTAATGATGGTTTGTCAATCTTTTCGCATTAGAAGTGAGCTAGTGGTTTTCGTGCTGAAATTTCTACCTCTTTCTATGGCTGCTGCATTGCTATTGACTCTTTTTCTTTGATTTTTCCCTTGTGGATTCACATTGATTTTTAAATCCATTATAGATTTATGAATCTGATAAGTCCATGTGAACTCATGTGTTGAGGTATTTAGAACGTAACATTTTTTAAAAATCATCAAATGGGTCTTTGTGAACTTTTGTTTCGGTATTTTTGGATTTAAGAGTATAATCACTTGCAAGCTAATGCCAATACTTTTAGCTGACATTATTATTAGCTTCTCGTATGTGTCGTAAGATTTTGTATGGCATTTGATTAACGATTATTTGATATGGGACTACAAAACCATTGGAACCCAATGGCCGTAGATAAAAACAATAGTTGAGATTTATTTTACTTTTTCGTGATAGAATGACGTATTACATGATTTAGATACAATCCATTGTGGTCAGGTTGTTATATCAAATTAGAAACAGATGTATTTTGTGATTATTTTCACTCTTAAAAGCAACTTTTACAGCCTTATGGCAAATGCAGAGGATTCTAAAAGGTGATTCTGACAGCGTAGTGCCGGTTTCTGTGGGCCTTTCGATTTCCAACAACATTTGGTTGGTTGTAAACATAAAGTCACCCCATAGACAATAATTAACTTTGAAAGATATAGAACTTTCAATTGTCGATATTGTAAAATGCTTATGTAGATTATTTAGATAACTTACTAGGGTCGACCTTGATAAGTTGTACTCTATTTGATGGAAGAGTGAAAGTGACTGTAAAATAAATAATTTGCTACTTGGAACGATAAGGTGTAGTGATCCCTTCTACCTCTGTGAGAAAAAGGATGTTGGAGAGAATTTGAGGTGCACTGCTGCTGTTGAAATTTCAAAATACCAAAATTGGCTTCTTATACCCAAATTTCCAAAAAGCAAATACCCATAAAATTATATGATATGCCTTGTGGTTTGCATGTGTGGAACTGTGGATAGTTGTGAAAAGTGTCTTCTATCATGCCTAGGGCTAAGAGTAGTGAGGTATTCCTTATATTGTTATTGTTATTGTTGTTGTTGTTGTTATTTTCCGATGATATTACTATAGGAATATGGTCGAAGTAGTTACAAAATAAATGCATGTGAAAGTTATGCTATTCAGGACCTTACTAAATATAGCAAGTATGCATCCATTAATTGTATGACATGCACTTGGCTTCAATCCAAGTACACATTTGGCTAAACCACAGATGATCTTAAT
This sequence comes from Primulina eburnea, assembly GCF_022965805.1. Lineage (NCBI taxonomy): Eukaryota > Viridiplantae > Streptophyta > Magnoliopsida > Lamiales > Gesneriaceae > Primulina > Primulina eburnea. Next base: position 41,133,832 of record NC_133104.1, on the reverse strand, counting down.
TCTACTGTTCACTTTGCACATTCATAATGTTTGTTTACTGAAAGAAATTAATTCATATTCTCATGGAAATGCATGAGACGTATGCGATAAGAATCAATGCTTGTCCCGTTAACTTGCAGTAATAACAAGACTGTGACATACTTGCATTGTTATGGTTGTGAGTGGAGTTCTACATGCATTTTGTTCATATTTTATCTGTTTCAGGCAGCTATATTTGTTCCTGTCTATGCTGGTGCATGGAGAGGGAGATGGTAAGTCTGAAGTCAGTATCAGCAAGGACAAGGAGAGCACCTCATTGTTGAATTCAATTTTTCTACAAATCAAGTGCTCTGAGGATGCTTTTGATTCAACTAAATCCAAGGTTCGCTATCAAGAATTATGGAGTTTTTCTTTTAATGCTGTAACTGACAAAAGAAAATTGAGAGTCAAATTATAAAAATAAAACGAGAAGCATGCTTTGGTGAGAATGCTTGCGAGGTTTATTTTTGTTCTAATGCTAGTTATAATTTGACATTATATGTTACAGAACTTGTATGCTTTATGCGATCTCGGAATGTCAATTATCAAGAGGTTAGCTTCAAAAGAAATAGATCCTCAAAACTCAAGTGCTTCAGTGACCCTACCTCCCACGCTTTATAAATTGGTCGAGAAGAAAGAAGACGGTGACTCACTGGTATGTGTAATTAAACTCTCTTTTCTATACTTGTAATCCCCCATAATGAGCTTAATGAATATTAAATGATTAACGTTTCCTTCTCCATACTAGGATATATTTAGATCTGAAGCAAGTTTTGTTTTAGTGAAATTTCTCTTTCAGTCACCATACTGGGTTAAGATTGCTTTCCTATGTTCTTAATAGTAGTAATTTGGAGCAACAACGATCTAGTTAGGTTTATGCTAACAACCAAAGCTCTAAATTTTTTTTATGTTGCTTGTGTGCTCCTAAGTTTTGCTAACAAGTGTCATCTACTACTTTTCCATTGAGTCGTCAAGTGAAATTACCAGCTTGAATTTTTCTCTCCATGTTTAGTTTTATTTTGGGCATTTGGTACTCCTCTAAGTCTCTGCATGAAAGTCTGATTTTCAGCTCATTTATAATGTAAATATTGAATAGTTAAGCTGTTATCATGTGGTGTGCTGCCTTGATTCTCTCTTGTGCATGAGTTGCTTGTTTTACCAACAGCATTACAAGGTCTGAAATTTGTTAGTTTTCTGGAAGTATTATGTAGAAACGGTGATGTTGTTACTGATATATTTTGAGGTTTCTTCATTTCTGAGATATCCAGAGGAACACACAATTCAGGCCTCCTTGAGGATGTATATGTTTCAAGAGGTTATATTATATCGAAGATCATTAAAACGATTTGCGGTTGTTGAAGTGGAGAACTTCTAAGGATAATTTGAAAGCATTAATTCGAGTGGAATCCATTATACCTATAACAGTAGAAAATGTGCACTTAAGTCACATTCAGGAATGTGATTATTAGGAGTCATGACCTTTTCAAGTGCTCTTCCCATTGGTGAATGTTGTTTTTATTTATTTACACCGACTTGGTGAAAATTTAGCTTTATGATGATCTCTCATGCTATTGTGTGCTAGGTTGGTGAAATGAAGACTTGGTTGGCTGAGGAGAGTGTATTGGCTCACTTTGAATCAATCAAACTGGAAGCTAATGGAATTGTAAGAGTTCTATGCAGTGGTTTAACAGACTGTATCTTTTTCATTTAACTAAAGTAAGTCTTTCAACTTCAGATTAACTCAGAAATTGCTGAGGATGATATCATGAAGGACAGTGACAGTGAGGGCAGTGAAATGCCTTTGGGCAAGTTGATGAAACGTCTGAAGGCCAAAATAGCAAAGACGAGAAAAGAGGTGAAGAGTGAGTCTTCACCTGCCGAAGCAGCAAAAGGGAGTAATTTTGATATCCTGAAGATGGTTGAGGAAATAAATTCTGATATTGGTACAAGTAGCAAGTTGGAATCAAGCAATGGACATGAATATGTTAACAAAAAGAGAAGTGGCCTAAAGCTTCAAAAGAGGAAATCAATGTTAGGTGAAACAGCCAATGTTCCTGTCCCTAAACGTCGGAGATCATCATCTGCTCAAGCTCACAAGTCTCGTTCAGCAATCACTTCAAAAGATTCCAAGGGGCATACTGACGGAAATCAGGAAGAGATTGTTAACGTCTCAAACAAAATTGATAAGGAACTTCCAAGTAGCTCAGAAGATCATTCTATGCAAGAAAAAACTTCTGAACCTCCAGAATCAGAGTTGTTAGTTGCTTGTATAAAAAATAAACCAAGCTCTGTGTCGAAGCAGAAAAGTAAACGAACCTACGAAGATGATGAGGCATTTGATAAATCCAGTGTTGATGCAAAAGTAAGCACTACACTGATGAATTTTCTAGAATGCATGATACTTCATGATTATTATTTCTTCATCTCACTTTTCCTTAATATGCTGCAGAAGCCTAAGAAAGTCACAGATTCTTCTAGCCCACTCCGAACTAATTATTCCAAGCTGGGATCAGTGAAGAAGCAAAAAGAAAAAAGTGTCACAGTATTACAAAAGGTTGCTTTGTCCTATCTTCTGTGCTTTTTCTTGTAAGATGATTTATGTGTGAATGCAGGCATGTTATGTTTCCAACCTTGCTCCTACTTTAATGTTATAATTTACTGGTACTCTAAAATAGAGTATGTATGAGATATGAAACTTAGCACATGCACCAATGAGTGATGGGAAACACATTTAATCGATCAAATGCCCAGCATGCTTTCTTATGTGAAGCATTAAGTTAATCTGTTTCTCATATCGTAGTTCAGCCTGGGCTGTCTTTTAAGGAAGCCAGTTTCCCCCACGCTCACGGCTCGACTGGCTTGCCGGTGGTACTGGGAATTCTCCCGCTACCTGGTCAAAGACTTGGTTGAATTTTCAGAATCCTAGGATCCACGACTGTATTGAACTTGACTTTTTTTGAATCAATGGTGTATATGGATGATAAATCTTTTCTTTTCCCAAATATATTTCTGAGAATTTTTACGTTTCTTACTGCATCTGTTAAAAGAAATCATAACTTCTGTTTAACTTATCTACTTAATCTGGTTTCTGCTTTGTTCTGCCTGGTTTCTGCTTTGTTCTGCAATCCAGGACAACCGAAGTTCCATGGATGATTTAATTGGTTGCACAATAAAAGTTTGGTGGCCAATGGATAAGCAGTAAGTTCTTGATTTTGTTTGTTTCTATGATCTACATTTCACGATTGTGTTTCCAGAGATGAGGGAATTGGGATGTCATTCTTTTGGTGAGCATCAGAACATTCTCCATGTAATATTAACACTCCTGAAGTGTTTCCTCAGAATCAGTCTGCATATTAATCCTCTTCAAATTTGATAGAATACTATTAGCACCAAGCCTTATTAAACCTCATTGGCTTATAGCACCACTGACCTTCATTTATAACAAAGAAATTGAGGAGGAATTGGGCACATCATTTTCTTTGCAGTTTATCATTCTATGGCTGCATGATCATCTGCCAGGTTCAGTAACATGATTTACCGGCACTTATCCAAATATGAACTTCTATGTAATTTTTTTTTACCTCTGCTCCACTTTATGTGATAGCCTTCACCCATCAAGAGTGAGTCGGCATAAACTTGACGGTCTATTGTCAAAGTTTCATGTTGGTTGAATAGATTTTCCATTAAGCACTTTTAAGTTCAATCCTAAAATTGTTCCTGACGTTGTCCTTATGACTTTTAATAGGTTTTACGAAGGTATTGTGAAATCTTTTGATTCGGAGAAAAAGAAACACGTGGTAAGTTGCATTTTGAGTGCCTCGTTATCTTGTACCGATTGTAGATTTATTTTCCTGTTTTCTTGCTAGAATATCATGACAATTCTTCTTTTTTTGATCATTTTGGTTTGAAGATTTTATACGAGGATGGAGATGTGGAAGTTCTTAGATTAGACAAGGAACGTTGGGAACTTGTTGATAATGGCAAAAAAGTTGACAAGGTCTAACAATCTTCTAACTATTTTTTCCTATGAGAATTCTTCAATTATTGATTCTGTCAAGTAAACCTTCTTGCGCAAAACTAACAATGTCTTCAACATCATGTGCAGCGATCTAGTTCATCAAAGAGTTTTCATCCTAAAGGAGCGTAAGTGTTGCCATCATAATTTTATGGACATTGATGCTTTTGTAATGCACATTCAATGGTCCATCTCCCCCTCTCCATCAATATCTGTTTATAACTGTTTGACTTTAAACGTTTGTGTTCTGGGGAAATTTGTTGCGACTACGAATAACAATAGCTGAAGTTCAAGTTGCCCTCAGTGGATTTTGAGCCACCCTTATGTCCATCTTGCCCCACAGATCCAAGAGCACTGCAGGATTTTAGTTCTATATTTATTTTAAAACACAGTTACTGATGCATAAGAAACTGAGCGTTTGTTGAGCATCTTTCTAGCCATGGAATTAGGAATCAGAAAGCCTCTTACACATTTTTTCGGTCATGTTTGTTTAGTTGATCATTTGTATACATACATCTTTGAGCGTGCTTACTGTTTATTATGCTGCAAGAGGCTAGATACTTGGATGTGTTCTCAGTTTGTTTGCTTTGCAGATCATCTGGGAAGAAAAGCAAAGCTACAGGAAGCATAAAACTGGAGAAAAAGGCTGAAGAAAAGTAAGTTGGTTTTCTCTATCCAGCAGTCTAAAAATACTTCTTTGTTTTGTCATTAGATTATGTAATTCTATGGATTTGCAGATCTCCATCATCTCAAGTCAGAGGGAAAAGAACTCCACGCAAAAGTCCAAAGCAAAAGACTTTGTTAAAGATCAAATCTTCTATGGGAAGTGGGGGAAGCCCAGATGTTACAAATCTGGAATTTACCAAACCGTCCATGATTGAATCAGATTCAGGTGAAGAATCAAACTGTTTGCCGATTGTATATTCAAAAGTTTAGCAAAACCAATTTTGTAATATTTGACGGTTCCTTTTGGTGAATACTTGATTTTATATCACTTGTTTCGCTATGATACCTAGATTAAATAACTGTCCCTTTACCAATACAGGTCTTCTTGTTGTGCATTTTGCTTATTTTTCTCAGTTAAGTTTTTACAGGTTTGACCTTCTCTATTGCCTTTTTCTTCCTGTTGTTTCAAAACTTTTTAGAGCAGGAGCAGAATGAAAAATCTGTTAAGATTTTAGCCGCGGAGAAGCCGTCTAACAAGGATAATAAACAGCTCGAAGATGGTGAGAAGGGTTCGCGTGATGCAGAAGAGTCCAAAGTGGAAGAAAATGATTCTGAAGACACTCAGAGTGATCGTATTGGTGGATCTCGTCTCGATGCTGATGGATCTGATCATGAAGCAGTTTCTTCTTCAGACGTGAAGCATCTAGATAAGATCAAAGAACAATCTGCGCAAGAAGATGAAGAAACGGACACCATGGATGGCCCTGAACTCACAGATGAAGCTGACAAGAAATCACCTACTTCTCTTGCTGATGCCGAGCTTTCTGATGATGAGACTCTGGTGCTCCTCAACTTCAGCTCTATGCTCTGAGCGTCATACATTTTTTTCTGTAATGACCCTTGTATTCTAATCTTCTTTTGTTTTGAATGCAGAGTACGTGGAAACAGCGTGCTGGAAAAAAATAAGGCCATGCAGATAATAGTTAACCTGCTTCTGCAATTCAGTATTCATTATGCAGTAGGTAAATTGACTTTAAGAGATGACGCTGCTGAACCGGTGACAGATATAAATTTACTCGCAATTTCTTTGCTGTAGATTAAAACACACCATAGACGTTCAGGTTATAGGATAGAAGTTTTCATTCCTAGAGCACTTTGTCTGCAGTTGGTTATGGCAATTGAGTTTATGTATTTGTAACTTGTGAGATCTGTGTACATCAAAAGATCGTGGTACCTTAGTCGTCTATGTAGCTTAGTTTCCTGATTGAATGTAAATCCAAAATTCATCAAAATTAGGTTATTTCCAAGTATTTGAGAATCATTTATTCTGGTATATCATAAGCTCAGACCTGTTTTGTACTGTGTTTTAATAAATCAGCTTTTCTTTCTTCTTTTCCAAACGACATTTAAAACAGTGTTTTGATGTTTGTGTGAGCATTTAGCGTATAACATGAAATTGTAAATTTCAGAGAAGCTGAATATTAAAGTGACGACTATTCAAACCTGTCCTAGATATTTTTAGGACTTGAGTCGAACATTTAAATAAGTTGGATACAAGAAAAGAAACTATTCGAAAGATATATAATATATACATATAATTAAGTATGTTAATATTCTAAATAATCACTCGAATGGTGATAGATTTGCAGACTTAAGAGGGAAAAGTTCTTATTATCCTTTTCTTAAAGTTTTAAAAAATGTCGAAAGTCATATATCTGCTGTTTTGGTGGCGATAGTTTAAATCATATTTTAAGAAGATAATATCCTTGAATGATAGACATCATAAAATTGGTTTTATTTGTTTATTTCTACCCAAAAAAAAAAAAACTGTTCAAAATAAATTAAGTCGTCATCCGCATAATTTCAAATAGATCATAACTAGAAGCTCGCACATTTTTCCGCCGTATATAATAGTTGAACATTAATATAATTTGGAGCCCCACCGCTGCTCTTTATATCTATTAGACACAGCTTCAAGCTCATGATCCATCAATCATATAAGAACGACTTCACTTCATCTACAACATTCCCATAAATATACACTCCGATGAACTGCAAGCACCAGAGATGAAACGAAATTCTCTAGGACTTGTGATCGTGGATTCTCAGGTCCTTGATCGATTCAGGAGATCCACCTGCATCCTTCAGTTTCTCTAACTCGGATTCTAAAGTCTTGGCAATCACTCCTTCATCAGCATCCTCAGGCAGGGTAACATGCACTGATCCGTGTTTTATTGGCTTAGCGGGTTCAAGGATCAATGCTTGCTGCTTGATGTATGCATAGAGGAGTTGGTGAAAGGGATGATCCAAGGAATAGCAGTTCTCAGAGTAGGCATCTAAATGGTTTGAAGAACCTGATGTTTTTTGGCAGAAATGAGGGAGGGAGGAATAGTCCATTATCTGCAGAAGCATCATTGGGTTCGACATTACATGAGAGACCTGTTGGAGTTTGTGGTCGAGAAAGGAAGAAGTTCATCTAGAGATATATTACCTTCAGTAGTTCATCTTGTCCAGAACCAGACAATACATCGATTTTCCTTCTCGTTCTCTCCTGCAGAAGTGGTTTCACAACCTGATAACAAATGAAAGGTCATGACTAGAGGTGTAAGAGAGAATATGTTAGTCCACAGACTTTTTCAGTTTGGGCCATTTTGGATGATATTTTATTGATAATCAAAATAATTTAACTCAAACTAAGCCCGAACATAATTAGTAGTTATTCATCACTACTGAAACAATAAAAATGTGAACCGACCTTCCAACAAGCGGAGAAGACATAAGGGGCATTCACAATGTAGTAAGTTAATGTTTTCTCAGGATAGTTCAGGTCGTCGATGGAAGAAATTAAAGTCAAGATCTGAATGAGAACGCATTACGGTTATACAAGTAAATAATTTACAGATGAAGAATCCTTGCAGAACAATCTGTTATAACAAGCAGAACTACGAATCTCTTGCTGCATGTGTACCTTAATCTGGTTCAAAGCCGAGAGCCTCAAGCCAGTCATATCTAGAATCTTGATGCACTTGTTAACATGCTTCCCATACTTCTTCGTAGCGGCAGGCTAAGATAAAATGAGGCGAGTGAAAAATTATATAGAAGTCCAAATAGATGGAAATAATAGAAGAGAAGAACGGTTTTCTGCTCACCAGAATCACACGATCCCGATATTCGTTGATCTGAATGTGGGATTGTATATAATAATGCACCTGAAACGAAGATAAATATTCTCAGATCAACTAGATAATTGGTATCAAACCAATGCAAAAGAACCTTCAACGAAATATTTGGTCTCATTGTGACGCAGAGGTGATTTAGAATTCAAAGATAACAACAAAACTTACAGACGCCTGGTCGTACGTGCTCAGACCTGCTCCAATAGCAAAGACAGGGAGACCCTATTGATAAAAGGGCACCACTATTAGAAAGATCCCGAATTTTATATAAACACAAAAAATATAATTGACACAACTCATTCTAGCTCCATTAAATCCTCACCTCTTTTGAGTAACCGGACAGTCCTATGAGCTGTGAATCACGTATGGCTCTGTAAAGATCGACAGGAACAATGGGTTTCTGCAGTTAAAAGAGCGGAAGAGTAAAAAAAAATCTAAACACTAAACACTTCTATTGAATGAAAGTTTTTGTTACTATGTTAAGACTACATCTGTGCGATGTCCTACTTACACTTAACATATCATCGATATTGTTTTGCACTCGCCAGTTCAAGCAATCAACCAACTGAAATATCCAGTAACCCGTCGATCAGAAAATCCAATTTACTCCAACATGTAAAGATAACTGAAATTTTAAAAAGGTCAACACTCTAACCATCATATGAGCTTTTGGTACATTTCCTTCTCTAGCTTTAAGAAACCGTGTCAAAGTTTCATGAGGGTATCCTTGATGGACATTCTGCATATCAAATTGAACAGTCCGGATTCAAACATACAATCACAAAGGATTAACCATATATACCAACCAAACTTTGGTGCAACAAAATGGGAGCTAAAACTTATATTTTCATCTCTTTCATAATCAAGAACCGATAAATAAGTTATTCACGTAGTTTCAGCCAATTCTGACTATGCGTATGCATTGGCTCATCCAAAATTAGTTAACAAATCTAGAACAATATTTTTTAGTACATATTCCGTAATTTTAAGGGACGAGTTTCCAAACTCGTTCAATAGTGAAAGGTAGCCTCTGTGAAATTTATAAAGAACCGACAACAATTATGCCCATCAATTTCTCGATAAATACAAATGTATTACTGATAATATCATGACTACAGCTGATAAACAGGAATGAGAAAAAGAAACCTGGAATGTTCTTTTGAGTGATTCGTCAACTGCATAAAATACCAAATGAAAGGGAAAAGATCAATTAAAGAGAAGGTAAAACCAATATAAAGTAATGGGACCATGAAAGAAAGCTCAACAAAGAAGTCGTTTGAACAAACCTTCCTCCATTAATGCTTCAAATTCATTAATAGCTTCCTGGGAAACCACAGCCATTTTTGCTGAAACAAACAAAGACTATCCCACCACAACCGCAATTCGAAAGATCTAAGAAAATCCTAAACCGTACAACCTATGCATACAGCAAGAATCCAACCTTCACTTGCATGATCTAATAAAGGTAAGTGGGAAGAAAGAAGAACAGTAAAAAGAGAGCAAGACAAGTAAAGATTCGACTTTTATAAACATACATACAAATATATATACATATCCAATAAAAGATAGTGAAATTGGGTCAAGATTCAAGAAAGGCAACCTCCTACTTCCCTTGTTCGCTTTTTTTTGCTTTGCATCTTGTTAATCTTTCAGTAAAAGTAGATGGCTTTTAAGATTAAAAAAAAAAAAAAAAAAACAAGCAGGTGGCTTTAGAAATTTTCCATCAAAATCTAGATTCACTGCATCAATTTGCATTCATAATGTGTTGGCGGTGTCTTTTTTTTTTCTTTTTCTTTTCCCTTTTTTTAGCTGTTGGCGGTATCTTTCAAAGAAATGGCTATGGAGTGACGAATTGACAGGCTAGCTGCATCAATTAAATGCATTTGTATGGAAATTATTAGATGAACAAACTAAATGAATTAGACAATTCTTTATTTATTTCTCTAACAGCTTTCAAATCAATTGTATCCACACAAGTCCCCCGACACATATTTTTTCTAGAATACAAGAGACATGTCTCATTGATCTTTATCCGTGAGACGAGTCAATCCTATCGATATTCACCATCAAAGGTAATACTCTTAGCATAAAAGGTAATATTTTTTCATGTATGACCAAATAAGATATATGTCTCACAAAATACGACCCATGAGATCGTCTCACACAAATATTTACTATTTTCCATAAATCTACTAAAATCTATGCTATTTTATGAATAAAAAATTGTTATGAGATTATTTATAATCATATATCTCTATTAAATTTGGAGTAAAATTAAAAATTGATAGTGCAATCGATATTTCCGATTAATTTTTTAAGCTGTGTGGAAAAAATCGACTTCCATAATTAGGACGGAACTAGTATGATTTTACTATTACTCAAAAGCTAAGGCAAAATTCTTTACCCATGTGCTACAAATATTATTTGTAGTATAGAAATCAAATTGGTTTTGTCGTTGCCTAGCGTCATTTCCAAGAAAGCGAGAGAGTTGAAATTTACATAAAAGGGGTTGGCACAAAAACAAATAGGAGGCCATCCAACACATCTGAGATGTATTTTGGGACGTGAATTGCATTTTTCATCTAAAATTAATTTGAAACTCGATATTTTATAACTTTTATTTAAAAAATATAATTTTTAATAGCTATTTGACTTGGGATTTTTGAATGAAAAATAGATTGAACGAGTTAATTGGGTAGGAGAGATTATTCAATGATATATTCCGAGTATTATTTCCTTATGACATAGGTCAAATGTTAGTTTTTGGATCATTAATATATATGTCAATTTTCATAAAAATATGAGAAAATCATATGATCTAATAATATTAGAATAGGAGGGGAAGTACCCTCGACGTAATATAGATAAACCCATAATTTCAGTGCGGGTTGATTGTTTATTTTATTTTATTGATTTTCACTTTTTCATAGTTGTGTTTTTTTTTTCCAAAGTTATGAAGATATGAGAAAACGTTCAAAACAAAAACTCAAGACATTATACAATAGTTTAATAGGATGTATTTTGTCAGTTAATTTCACGAATATTTATTTGTGAGACGAGTCAATCATACTTTTATTTATAATAACAAATAATCTTTTTGACATAAAAAATTAATTTTTTTTTCCTTTACAGATGATCTAAATAAGAGACTTGACTTACAGAATTAATATGTTATACCTACTGATTTAAATATATAGTTCTTAAATTTTGCGGATGAAGGAGCCAAGATTCCCAATGGGCCTGTTTGGGTGAGGTGGCCTTTAATTTGTCTCCTATAAAAAAAAAAATTAAAAAGAAAACATAAAGCAACTTAAATACTAACGAGTAATGAGTGCACACCCACCCACACATGAATATAGCCCACGAATGCAATTCCTCATTTTTTTTTTTTTTTTCAATAGACGATATGAGGTAGTCTTGCCTTGCAATTTTGAGTAACATGATATTTTGAGTAACATGATGAAATACACTAACAAATAATATATATTAGTGTATCGACGCATGTATTGCGTGTTTGTACAATATTTTGCATAACTCATTTGATTTATATTTAAATGAGGATCATAATATAATTATAAAAAATAGTGAGGGACAATACTGTAATTTTGATATATGAATTAAAATAAATATAAAAAGAAAAGAATAAAAAATACCCAAATAAGAATTGAACTCACAATTATATGTCTTAAAAACAAAAATTCTATCCTCCAAATTACACATGGCTTGCATTAAGTTTTTAACAATTTATTAATATATATATAATTATTAAAACAGACCATGATATCAAAAGTTAGTTACTCTAAGTTACATGAGAAATTAATCATGTGAAAACGAAAGTTAGAAAAGTTTCAAAAAAATGAAAACAGACTCTTACAAGTTACAACCTTGGATATTTTAAAAATAATAATGAATCAAGTTTTTATTATTTTGCTGCTTAATTATCATCCCTCGAAGTCGAGTGAGGTCAAAAAATTACCCTTTCATCAAAATACTTCGTTATTGATATTAAAACTTATTATTATTAATGGTCATTGAAAGTAAATGTGAACTTAAGTTTCGTATTGAATAACATTATTACGCGTTCATAAATTTCCCATGCATGACGATGTCTAAGCAAACAAACATGACAAAAAATCGCGTGTATTTTTGCTATGAGACGAAGTACTATTGGAGACTACATGTGCCCAAACGATAAAATATTCGTTGTGTGCTACACTTCTTCTTTCTATTCTTTTAGACCAATTTCATTCGATCATTGTTATAGTAAGAAATAATTTATTTTATTTGTATATATCTCACGATTTTCAAAATTTTCATTTTCGCATAAGTCCCGAATTATCCTCAAGAACAATTCAATCCTTCCTTAAATGTATGTTGTAGTCGAAATAGTAGGAAACTATTATCAAATTCAGGATAATAGTTAGACAAAAGAAGCAACGTACAAAACAAATTAAAAAGCAGTTTGGTGGGTCATGCTGCAATAGTGTGAGGTTATGCTAGACATGGAGTAACATTTCTAAAACAAACATGTTCAATTGATCATATTGATGAATTTCATATATTTTTATTTTGAATTCAGATGATGAATCAAAACGTCCGGGGGGTAACATTGAGCGACCCTGCTGCAATACTTGAAAAATAAGAAACACACAAAAGTCCTAGCACCAACTTCAGAAAGCACATCTCGATGGGCACGTGGATTAATGAACTTTTAGGGGTAAGGTGACAGCTTGCCTGCTGGTATTGACGAGGATCTTTCGCATAAATAGCCATATGCTATACACATAAACACATGCATTATTTTCTATTTTCTGTAAAAGCAACAGCTTCTAAAAGAAAGGTACACATTCGGAAACCCAAAACTATCTTTTCTACTGACATCCGTGTCTTTTCACAAGAGGTGGGAGGTTTGCATTATAACATGCCAAAGAATATGTCAAAGAGGCGAGTGTCAAATATATGAAGTAATGGGGGGTGAAGGCAAATTAACTAAAAAATTGTGCTTAAGAATTATGAATTGGACAATTAACGGCTTATATGGAATAATAATGTTTTTTAAATAATAAAGTGGTAAAAAATTATCAAACAGATTTCTTGTATTTAGCAAAAAAAGGGAATAAAATATGAAGAAAAGGGCCGTACAAACAGACCCTTGAATGCTAGTGTTTGTAATCACGGAACAGCTGAAACCAGAGTTAAAAAACAATCTTAATTAAAGGAAATAAATTTTTAGAATTGGAATTATCATCAGTTACCGGAAGTTCGATAGATAGAATGGCTGCCTATAGTTTACTTAGGCAGGAATAAATCATTGATCATCCAATAATGCAATGATATCCGACACCGTACTCGTGTAATATTCGGGCCAAATATAATTTGATGGGTCTTCAAGGGTTGCCATATTTGTCACGCCTGCAAAATCAAGTCACAAATGATATGCAGCAGCAGCAAAATAATAATCTTTTCATAAAGAAATTAGATAGATTTCAATTCAACCTGAAAGGACAAGTAGAGTTCTACAACCAGCATTCTGTCCAAATAAAATATCAGTGTCAAGTCTGTCCCCAACCATACACATTCTTGAAGTAGGGATGTTAAATCTGCGCCACGAGATAAAGATGTTAAGGTGTTAAAGCGCTCTGAGTTGCATACCTACTAGTGCTAAACTCTTGAAAGAATGATGATAAATAACCGATTGAGTGGTAAAGCATTTGTCTACATCAAATTCAGATTTAAGCTTTACAGGATATTACACTTAGAAAACTAGTCCACTAAATTAAAAAATCTCTTAAAGTCAAGTAACACACCACAATTTAGATGCGAGACTTGCAACATGAAGCACTTTGTGAGATGAAGATGCCCGCTTCAGCTTATAGTGGACAATGCCCACTTTTTTGTCGCATGCATCTTAATCAAAACCATATATTGGCATATCAAAATTATCATTATTGTCCACATGATAGCTTCTCCAAATTAGCCCCCGCCCCCTCCACGGGTGAAAGTTGGTCTTTGATAAGAGCGTCAATGTTATTAGCACTCAGGTTTAACAGACGAGTTTAATCCAATAGACTGGTTTCTTATGTGGGCAAGGGCCTAAAAACTTAAACATTACTCAAAAATCTCCATATTGATATGGGCCTGGACTCGGTGATTTGAAAATAGACTTACTTCTGAAGTAAAAAGTCCATCATAAAGGTTGATGGTTTTCCGACAACAATAGGCTCTCTTTGTGTCGCGCCACATACTGCAGCAACCATGCATCCCGCACCTAAACTCGAGAAAATGTTAACTTCTAAAGTCTCTTATTAATGGTGAGGTTAACCGAAAAGAAAAAACTTACCAGGCCATTCTTGCAGATCAGTAAGATGGCCAACTGCGTCTCGATTTGTAGCAATAAATAGACACCCTGGATTCTCGCGTATGCAAAGAGTTCCATATCTTTAGATGAGTAAAATTAGATGCTTTAGATAAATTGACTGAGCAAGCCCTAAAATGGCTCTACAATATAAAAGCATGGATAAATTGACTGAGCAAGCCCCATCGTGGCTATACAGTAGAAAAGCAAACTTAGGGTAGACTTATATTGTATGGTGTGATTATAAATAATACTATTGTAGCATATTGACGATATCTGCAGATGATTTAATCAAGTTTAAAAAAACATCAAGGAAAGTGAGACTTACTGTAGCTTGTAATAATTTATATACTGGTCAAGTCCAACCACCACAGCTCCTACCTGGAATTGGAACTAGCAATTTTGAATCACATAACAGCATAGGAAGATACAATGCTGGGTAAGTTGTTATTAAATTTTACACTCTTGTCGTGGTCAAACAGAAAGTTTGGTCTCAACTGGACAGCCTTCTTCCCATCTTCCTGCAAAATGTAAAGCTAGTTATTCTTCTAAATTCAATATAAGTAGAATAATATTCAGTTGACTCAAAGAAAATGGTTAGAGATGAAATAAGAATCTTAAGATAGAAACAAAAGGACGTTTACAGGGCCACCAAGACTGGTAAATCCAGCAAGCTCCAGTTCCTCAGATATGCCTTCTTCACCAATTACATAAACCTGCAAACCCCAATGCTATGAGGCCCTGATAACGATGACATGAAGCAAAAGAAATTTGGAGTATTTAAGATTTTTTCCAGTAAAGCATAAAATATCCAAGAGAACAAGTTCCTACGCAGGAGTTATGTTCTTTCTCTTAAATCTTTTCTGCTATCTCTATCTAAAAGCAGATCGTATGACTTATTTTGATCAGTCCCTTTCATATGAAGATGTATAACTAACGAGAGGATTTATAAATCAGTGCAGAAGATTGCATGTTATATGAGATGATCCTCATGTTAGTTGAGGACAAAACGGTTCTGGTTTTGATTAACATAAATCTTTGGCTTGAATCTTCCTCGTGACAAATCTTCTCATGCACCAGAAAATCTTGCTGCCTAAAGAATATGCGGCAGGACAGATAATAAGTGAGATGAGACCAGACCTTCTTATCTTTAGGAAACGAATTGACCTTCAGGTACATGGCAGCAGCAAAAGATGAGGAAAATATCTCATCCTGAAACCAGTATGGGACTCAGTAATATTTACGAAAATACATACTGCATTTATAAGAAGACTGGTCCATGTAACAAACCTCAGTAATGGAAATTCCAAGGGAATTGAACTTCTTTGCATATTGCCTTCTAGACTTGGTTGAATTGTTCGTCACAAACACTAGCTTCTTTCCCTGCAAGGTACATTTACGATAATGTCATAAGACTGAACTTAGAAAATGAGAATAAACAAGGAGTTAAGACGAGCAATAATATTTATCAAAGCCAGATACCAAAATAGGGGTTGAGGGCGAAAATCACATTTTTAACTATATTAAACATTAGAACACATTTGCATGCGGCACTTGGTTTAAGGATCGAGCAAATGTATGTAGACATCACACATGCAAACGTATGAAGACATCACACATTATCATCCAAAACTGTGCTAGTAATATCATCATAGCAAGGAAGAACTGTTGATACAGGTTGTAGCATCATAAAAGATTTGAAAATGAGTGACATGAGTCTCCTGCTTAATTGTCACGATAATGTACTGCCCAAAAACACAATGCAACCAACAACACAGAAATTGGAAGAAAAAAACAAAAAACAAACCTGCGTTAAAATCACACCACCAACAGAAATGCAGAACCAACACACAATTCAGAACATTATTTAAAAGGTGCACATGAATAGCATTATTTACAGCCAAAAGCAATTGATAAGAAGCGAAAGATTAAATAACCATTGATCTAAGAGTTTCTAGAGTTTCCGGAACGCCCTCGATTAAAGCATCTCCCTTCCATATCACACCTGAAATATCGAAATCGTGGGCTAAAGAAAATCCATCATAATTTTGAAAAAAAAAAACACACAAATTAATACACTCTCAGAGGCCAGAGCTCAGTTACTAATGAAATGTCAATTATGTTCTACTGATAAGTTTTGAGAAATTGTGTATGTTACGTACGGACCATCGCAATCAAAGAGAAAAGCATCGACGGAATCGACGAGGTCTCTGGTATTCGGAGGCGATAGAATCTGACAAATCGTCTTCTCTTTCGCGATTGGTTTCGAGTTCTCTCCGTCCATCGCTGCCGCCGGGCAGTGGAGAAGGGGGAGCAGCACGTGAGGAAATAGTCAAATAGACGTTAAGGTCAACAGTCGATTTCCACGTCTTTCTTTTCTTTTCATATTTTTTACTCATATTGATTTCCACGATCATATGATCTATTTAGTCCTTATTACATTATTCACTATTGGCCTATATATTTACTTGAATTTATATTTATAATAAAATTAATATGAGTAGATTTCTTATAAGACGGTATCATGAATATTTATCAATGAGACGGGTCAACCCTATCGATATTCACAATAAAAAGTATTACTCTTAACATAAAATGTAATATTTTTTCATGGATGACATAAGTAAGAGATATGTCTCAAAAATATGACCCGCGAGATCGTCTTACACAATTTTTTGTCAATTAATATATCTGGAGTTGTGTTTGAGATTTATTTTATATAATTTATTTATGAAACGGTCTCAACTGAGTTTCTGTATAAATAAAATATATTTATATATCATAAAATTTTGAATATTATTTTATTTTTTCGATGTTACAAGTTAACTAGATATATTTTTTTAAAAAAATAATATATAATATAATAATAAAAACAAACACTTTAATAGATATTTGTTATGTTCCTCTCGAAAAAAAAATATGAAAGAAACCCCCCTCTCGAATTAAATGAGGCTGGTTATTCCTATAATATTTTTTAAAAATAGTAATTTTCCAAATTTGAATTATTTAAAAGTTTTATTTTTGAAAACATTTAAATTTTTTAACTTAGAATACAATATAGATTAAATTGCATGAATTGGCTTGATTAAAGAGATTATCAAGTTATTTCAAATATGAAAATATTAGATGGAGAAATTTAGTACAATAATTTAAGTTATGCAAATCATGCCATAAATTATTGTCTTAAATTTTCCAAAACAAATTATGTATCTCATCATACTTTTCTTTAAATTACTATGTAATGTTTTATATTACGAAAAATAATTTATTAATTTTTAGTTGTTCAATTTGGTTTCAGTTATTTTTATTCTAAATAAAACTTGTTGTTTTTAGATTTTTAGTAGATCTTTCATTGAGATTTATTCGTGAGATGACAATTCAGCTCATATTTATAATAATGACTAATATTTTGATATAAAAAATAAATATTTTTCTGTGACTGCCCCAAATATGAGATATATATAATAAATTAACTTATGAGATCATCTTATAAAAATTTGTGTTAAATTTTTTTACAATTTGGTCATTTCGAATGCCAACTTGATTTTTACTATAGTTCAATCGGATTTGGAAAAAACTTGATCGATATTAATTATGTAAGTTCTTGTAATTTAATATCTAAAATGCAAGTATTAAAACTTTAAAAATCACATGATCGAGCACTATCGTATTACCAAAATCAATAATTGATTGTAACAATACAATTTAATTTTTTATATCATACAGTAGTCCAATGCCACAGTTCAATCATTTCATAACAAAAACAATTATTGCACCAAAAAAATTACTCTCAAATTTAATACTCTTTGTAAAGCAAACATATAAATGTGATACAAATTGTAGGATTTTACAGTTGTCACTTCACCAAAAATTATAATTGATGATAATATCATAATTCAAACATTTTAAACGGCATAAATTACAATAATCTAAGTGGGTTCGATCACTATATTAACAGAAATAATTGTTATATACACACCATAAATATTTTCAAAAATAATAAAAGCTTTTAAGTAATAATAACTCGGATAATTACTTAAAACTATTGATTTAGCAAACCAACAAAAATAAGAAGAAGAGCATTCTGCATTTATTTTGAGAATGCGAGGTTTGACGTGATTAAATTTAAGAACGCGATGTTCCAAATAGAGATTTCAATTTGAGTTTGATATGTTGGATAGCCACAAAGGATTGGCCTGTTTAAGTTGTGGGTTGGCTCACGGACCATTCACCAAAAAAATATGGAAATTATTGATGATGAAGAAGAAAAAAAAAATGAAAATGAAACAAAATGATATAATGGTTTACTTTTAGAGTAGATATTTTGTGAGACGGTCTCACGAATTTTTATCTGTGAGACAGATCAACCCTATCGATATTCACAATAAAAAGTAATGTTTTAGCATAAAAAATAATAATTTTCCACAGATGATCTAAATAAGTTATATGTCTATATATATATATATATATATATATATATATATATATATATATATATCATTTATTAGGGTTTCGTACTGTCGTTGATTGATAAATTACATGAATTAGATAAAAAATTGTATGAGACGGTCTTACATGTCGTATTTTGTGAGACAGATATCTTATTTTGGTCATCCATGAAAAAACATTAATTTTCATGCTAAAAATATTACTTTTTATTGTGAATATCGATAGGTTTGACCCGTCTCACAGATAAAGATTCATGAGATTGTCTCATAAGAGAACTATTCCATGAATTATTTATATTATTTAGAGTGGTCTATGTATGATTAATGAATTTTGAAAGATTTATGGTCGTCTTAAATAATAGATTTATATTCATCTTATATATTAATGGACGCCGCACATGTGTTATTTGTGTTAAATAAGAAGTTTAATTGAAAATTCCGTGTATTTTTTAAAGCAACAGATGATATTTGATTATGGAATTGAGTGGAAGTAAACAACTTTGTATATGCGTCTCTTGCTTATTTATACCTACTAGTGATTCTTTGCTTGTTTTTTTTTTTTTTTTTTGTTAATTTTTATTTAATTATTTCTATATAAAAAAATTATAATAAGAATGATATAATAATTTAAAATTCAAAAGTTTGGATAAAGATTTAAGAAAATATTTTACTAAATTTAAAAAATTATAGATTAGATACCATAGTGATTATTTTTTTATTAAACAAAAATAGATTATTTTTAAATTTTAAAGTAGTATCGTTTGTATTTAAAAAATCACAATGACGTCAAAGTTAGTTACTCTATGTGGTTCAAATTAACAATATAGTAAGTCTATATGTAACTCAACCAACAACCGACGTTTACATAGATGTCCACCATATAACTTCATCGTATCAAAAGTATCTTTCAATATATATCTTTCTATCAATGTAAGATTCTGGGTTTTGATTTTTTATTATCTTGAAGGGTATCAGGACATTATTCTCATTCATAACGTTTAGCATATGTTTATTTCTTATACTGTTCTTATATACTGTAATATGATAATACATAACTTTCCGAAAAATTTTCTTTATTGTTTTTTTAAATAATTTGTCTCAGGGATTCAAATCAATTATATCAGCAACCTAAACGTGTTAAATTTAATTTTTTAAAATGATTTCTTAAGAAATATAATAAAGCCAAAATTTAATGTTTTACGCGAGATAATTAAAGTCGTACCAGTCTGTTCAAAACCATAATTCAAGTCTTTATTAAAATTAATTGCGCGCAATTCTAAAAGTTGACAACAATAAAAAGAGAGTCAAAAATCAAACAAAGCTGCGAATTTCCTCACAGTCTACTATTCTAGTGGTTTTGCCACCAACCCATATCTTATTGACACGTGTTCCATCCTTATTGGCTTTCGATGGAATGAGGATATCCTGCAGTCTATATCAATTTCCATATTTACCCTCGATCGAAAGGTCTCCATTTTCCCTCACTTTCGAGGCTTTGTGCACGTTCAATCGATTAAAAGAAGGCAAAAATTTGTGTGATATTTTTGGATCGTATTTTATGAGACAGATCTTTTATTTGATTTATCTATGAAAAAATATTATTTTTTATGTTAAAAGTATTACTTTTATTACGAATATCGGTAGGGTTAACTGACTTAACTCGTCTCAAAGATAAAGATTCGTGAGGCCGTCTCTCAAGAAATTTATTCATAAAGTAATGATATCGATTCTTTATATTAGTTATTCTGACTTAAAAGTTTGTAATTAAGATTTTAGGGGTTCGGGTACAGGTATAGGTATGTCGGATCTTATAGGACTTTTACCCAACTCATGTTCGTTAGACAGAAAAATTTAATACTCGTTTCCTACTCGAGACCTATATTTCCTACGCATATCCACTTTAAACATGATTTGTCCGGGTCGGATACGAGTTAGACATAAACCCGGCCCATTACCATCTCTTCATTAACTTTATTTTTTCAGGGATAAATTTCATTTATTTTTGGTGAAGGAACAATCGACAATCATAATGTAATTATAATATTTTAAATTATTTGATTTGAAATCTTAAATTTTAATTAATTAATGATACAATGAAATTCAAAACAAATATTCAGCATAACAGTGAGATCAAATTTAAATAATGGACAATACTGAATCGAGAGCTAACGTGTTTAAATGAGTTTTATACTTTTATTAGATATAAATTAATAATTTAATTAGTTCATTATTATAAATTTTGCGATAATGTTTTTAATTTAAACATTTAATTTCAAAAATACCACTAAAGTCTCTCTTTTAATACATGGTGTGGATAAATATGTAAACATAAAATATAATTTTTTTATGAAATTACACAAACAATAGAGTCAAAGTAGTTTTTTTTGCTCTTTCTGACGTGAAAGAGAAAAAAATCTTTTATTTTAAATTTCTTTTGTTAACTCTTTCATACTTTAAATTAAATAAAACAAAAATATAATAAAAATTCAATATTCTTTTTTTTTGTTTTGGGTCATTGTTCTAGTTTTTAGTTTTAATCAATGTACGTGAAATTTGGATTTTTTATAAAACGTGAAGAGTAGGTCTCATGTGAGACCGTCTCACGGATCTTAATCCATGAGACGGGTCAACCCTACCCATATTCACAATAAAAAGTAATACTCTTAGCATAATAAGTAATACTTTTTCATGGATTACCCAAATAAGAGATCCGTCTCACAAATATAACCCGTGAGACCGTCTCACACAAGTTTTTGCCAAACGTGAACGGTGGAGTTTTACAAACGGCAGACGTTACAAAAATATGATAATGTCTGTCACTAGTAGCAGAGGACGCGGCTGCCACATTGCAATGTCCACTACTATTTTTATATATTTTTTTAAAAAGCTATTCTTATTTTTTAATATTATTATTTCTTTTTATGTTAGAACTAGGACATATCTTATTTAATAAAATTGAACCTGAGACCACATATAAAAAATAAGAGTTGAATTTTAAGTTCAATAATTCGAAAAATAGATAAATACTAAACATGCCAATCAATTTTTGTTTTCAAATTTTTTATTTGTAAAAGATTAGGTAATTTATCAATAAAAAATTGCATTCTTTATGTTTTAAAAAATGAGTGGGTCTCATGTGAAACCGTCTCACGGATCATAATCTGTGAGACGGGTCAACCCTACCTATATTCACAATAAACAGTAATACACTTAACATAAAAAGTAATACTTTTTCATGATTAACCTAAATAAAAAATCCGTCTCACAAATACGACCCGTGAGATTGTCTCACACAAGTTTTTGTCTTCAAAAATTGTATTTGTTTATTTATATATATATTGGTTTAGTTTTTTAACAAAGAGTAGGTCTCATGTGAGACCGTCTCACGGATATCAATCTGTGAGACGGGTCAACCCTACCCATATTCACCACAAAAAGTAGTACTCTTAGCATAAAAAGCAATACTATTTCATAGATTACCCAAATAAAGATCCGTCTCACAAAATTTGACCCGTGAGACCGTCTCACACAAGTTTTTGCCTTTAACAAAATAAAGAAAGATATATATGTATTGGTATTTTTAGTTTGATTTTTACTACTTTTTCATTGATCATGGAGTGTTGCCTTATTTTTTTCAAAACTCCACCATTCACCTAATTTTTCTAAACACGATTTATTTTTAAATTAATTTAAAAAACGGTTAATTTCTGAATCAAACCAACAATATCAAACATAAATATTATTTCAATGTTGAATTTAATATTTTTTATTAATTTTCTAATTTTATTTTCGAATAAAAATTACATATTAAATAATAGATGAAATTAATTAAAGTGGTGAAATAATTTTCATAAAATTATAAGTTATTTTATTTAAATGAAAATAAACTATTAATT
Organism: Primulina eburnea; assembly: GCF_022965805.1. Taxonomy (NCBI): domain Eukaryota; kingdom Viridiplantae; phylum Streptophyta; class Magnoliopsida; order Lamiales; family Gesneriaceae; genus Primulina; species Primulina eburnea. The sequence goes on along the minus strand of NC_133104.1, from coordinate 41,111,258 downwards.
AAAGTGACAGTGGGACTCATAAATATTTGATTGGTGAGATATTTGATTGTGAAATGTGAGATATTTGAGTAGTGAAATATTTGATTGATGATGTGGAGTACGGAACCCACAAATATTTGATAGAAATACCTTTGTTATTGTGGATGGCCTAAGTATGATAATGTTTCAACTCTACAGAGATATAATATAATTGCTCGTATTACTGATGAGACTTGAACATAAACTCGGGAATTTTTTATTCCGGGGAAAAAAACACAAAAAACAACTAAACTTACTTAATAAATTAAAAAACTAACCTTAATCAGCCGCACCTAATTTTTCGAAGGAGATATATGGTGGGGGAAACTGAAAAGCCACTTTATTATTGGTAGACCCAAATTAGGTAATTCCAAATAATATTTTTAAATTTAAATTAAGCATCCGATCCAATCCAAGTACAATAAATGCAGGTGATACCGCACTTCGCTAATTGCAAGAGCTACAAAAGCTGAGAACCAAATATATATAGCACTGAACGCAATTTCTGACCCGTGAATTCTGCAATATTCGGGCGGAGACATGGCGAATCTGAACGGAAAGAAGTCGGATCTGAGGACGGCGTTTTTGGGAGTGTACTCCGTGCTCAAATACGAGCTTTTGAATGATCCTGCTTTTGAATGGACTGATGATTCTCGCCAATGGGTGGAGCGGGTGTGTTCTTCAATTCTTACTTTCATTTTTCTGTTCGTTTTGTTTGACACTGGAATGTGATTGTGTGGTGTGCTGATATTAGAAATTTTTGGAAAAGAAGATCAAACGTGGACTTATTATGTATATGTTATTGAATTATGGTGCGAATGGGTGGAAAACATTTTGAAATTTTGGAATGTTTTTGATATCCGATTTCTCTGAGATTAAATCTCATGTTTGCCGAAACTTCAGATCGTGGGTGGTGGCTGAATCATCATCTTAAATGGCTATGTTTCTATTCAATCTTCAAAACCAAATTTTCGGAAAAAATCTCAAACTTCATCGTCACTTTTGGAAGCATCCATTTGGGAAAAATTTGGTCTGTCAGAGTGATGCATGTGATGGCACGATAGATGTGTGATGTTGTGTCACTAGCCTGTTACATCACAGCTAATCTAAAACTGGAACTGACTGTAACTCTGTAAGCTGTAGCATACAACTTTATCGTTTTCAGAGATTATTTTAAATGTGGGAAGGGTATATGGGTTGTTTGGTGGCGAAATAGCATCATAAATACCTTTCAACACAAAGTTCTCTTCCGGTTCCTTTAAAGTGAGCATAGAAGATGTTCACTTGTCTCTTGAATATGGGATGCTGATCTTTTCGGCAACATACTTTTGTCTATCAAAAGCTAATTCATCTTGAGAGCATCAATTACTAACTAATGTGATTGGGGTCACCTTTTATCAAGATCCCGTTATTTATTTTAGAATGAGAGCATAATCTAGTGCAATCGGCAAAAATTCCCTCTTTCAGGAAAAGTCCACGAAAGATACAGAAGTGCTTTGTTGCTATTCAAAAATTCCTCCTTTCACTTCTAATTTCGTTTCTGATTTGGCATCTTAACGCTTTCAATGGAATTCAATTGATTTTCTTCCTTCTTATTTGGTATCTTGGCCTACAATAGTGGCTTTCCTCGGATATCAAATTTCTTTTCTTTATTCTTCTCCCAACCTCCATGCATCATACACATGAATATTTATGTCTCTCTATTTCATAAAGTGTATGCTTAACAATTTGAAATTGGATATTGACAATGTCGTTTTTTTCCTTTATACTAAGACAATTTTCATCGTCACAATATAAAAAAAATGCTAATTTTTGGCCTACTATTTTGGTTTTTGCAATGTTTGAGTAAATCAATTCACGACATCCTTGTTCAATTTTACAAGTGTGAAAAGTTGTTATTTTAAAATCAAATGTGATCTTATACTTTCAAAAGGACTGATTTTTAATCTTATACTTTCAAAAAGGACTGATTTTTTATGGTTAGATCATTGAGTGCTATCTTTTCTTCCGTCTGTTAAGTTTTTTTAAGTTGTAGAATGAAGCAGATGTAATAATAAAATGTTGACTGAGTTTGCATGCCATTTCCTACTTTACAATTTGATTGTTGTTTCTGATGTGCCATTTTAAATATTTGCAGATGCTGGACTACAATGTGCCTGGAGGTCAGATGTGAATCATTTACTTCATTTCTAGATCCGAGTTCCTGAGCTGCATGTTTTTGCACTAATATTAAAAAAAATAGAAACATTCATATAAGATTCTTAAAACCAAAAGATTTTATGCTAAAGATTCAGGTGTTGCTTGCAGGGAAGTTAAATAGAGGTCTATCTGTTATTGATAGCTATAAGTTACTGAAAGAAGGCAAAGATCTGACAGAAGAAGAAGTTTTTCTTGCTAGCGCTCTGGGATGGTGCATTGAGTGGGTGAGCTATTCTACTCATTCTAATTACTGCAAATGGATCTATCCTGTGCATTTCTCTGCGAATGAATTTGACTCATATGAGATATAATGTGCAGCTTCAAGCGTATTTTCTTGTCCTTGATGACATAATGGATAGTTCTCACACACGGCGTGGTCAACCATGCTGGTTTCGAGTCCCCAAGGTCTAGCTATATTTACTATTGTTTTCTTTACCATTACCATAAAAAGGATGTATCTTGATCGTTATATTGATTGAACCTTCTGTTTAGGTTGGTCTGATTGCTGCTAATGATGGAATCATACTTCGGAACCAAATCCCTAGAATTCTCAAAAAGCATTTCAGGGAAAAGCCATACTACGTGGATCTGCTGGATTTGTTTAATGAGGTAAATTTACTTATAAATAACTAGGATCTGGCTCAAAGGTATTACCTTGTTACTGCCTGTCGACTGATTTTGTTATGTTTTAGGTGGAGTTCCAAACTGCCTCAGGACAAATGATAGATTTGATCACAACTATTGAAGGGGAAAAGGATTTATCTAAATACTCATTGTCACTGTGAGTATCTGAACGGTTTTGAAATAAGTAACTTGCAAAGTTATCCAGCACCGATTAGACAATTTATACACAGTTGCCTCGGATGCTAGATCTCAGGATATGTCAAGTTACTGTATATTCTGAGACTAAGGACTCATTATTTGTTCAGGCCTTTCACGAGTCCGAAGATTAAAAATAAATAGCAGAACTTCTCTGTGTACTAGTTTCTGCTGGACTTTGCAACTGATAGATACCTATTTCTATTTTCATGTGGCGAGACTCAATTATTTTCTGTTATTTATTGTCAGATTGATTTTTTGAAATTTGTGCAGTCATCGTCGCATTGTTCAGTACAAGACTGCTTACTACTCATTTTACCTCCCAGTAAGTGGGGAAAATTGACATCGAGCTACTCTATATGATTGTCAAAATGCAGTTATTTAGCGTTTGACCTGAACAATACTGATTATCTCTCAGGTTGCATGTGCATTGCTCATGGCTGGTGAGAACCTAGACGACCACGTAGACGTGAAGAATGTGCTTATTGATATGGGGATTTATTTCCAAGTACAGGTAATATTTTCCACTTTCTCTCTCATGGATATTGATATGCATGTTAGATATTATGTTTGTTAATTTGAAGTCTCAAGGTATGAGTTCAAGCAATGGATCAGTTTATCATATTTTATTATTATTTTTTTGTGGTTTTCTCAGGATGATTATTTGGATTGTTTTGGTAATCCTGAGACGATTGGGAAGGTAAAGATCCTGAACATTGTTTGTTGCATTGAAACCTTCGTAAATTTAAGGCTTTTTTATTACGGTCTTTTATTTTTTGATTGCCATGCAAACACCAGATTGGAACGGATATTGAAGATTTCAAGTGTTCTTGGCTAGTAGTTAAAGCGCTGGAGGTTTGCAACTGATGAGCAAAAGAAAATCCTATTCGTAAGAAAATATAATCAATATCTCCACTTTTCTATACCAGCTTTCAAAACAAAACCGTGCATTAACATATAGATTTACCTCTAGGAAAACTATGGCAATCCCAATCCTAGCAATGTGGCGAAAATCAAAGCCTTGTACAACGACATTAATCTCCAAGGGGTATTCTCAGAATATGAAAGCAAGAGCTATGAGAAAATAACAAGCTCCATCGAATCTCATCCGAGTAAAGCTGTGCAGGCTGTCCTGAAGTCTTTCTTGGGCAAGATTTACAAGAGACAGAAGTAGTGTGTGGGATTCTGAATGAAGAAATGAAGCATGGGAAGTTTTGATTAGTCAAAAGAAATCCTATTTCATTTCTTGATATGTGTTTGTATTTTATGGGGAAAGGGGGTTACGAATTCCCCTATTTTGTTGTTTGTATTAGTTTCTAGTGGTTTCACTTCTTTGTCTATTGTAATTTGTAACTTCAAGGGTTAAAAATAAAAGGAGGCTACAATGATCAATCGTGAGACGTGCGTACTTTAGTTTATGTTTTTTTTTTCCCGAGTAAAACACCATAATATTATTTAACAAGGTCAGATACAATCAATCAAATAAGAAAATGAAAGAGACTTGGGGATTATCTGTTTACTCCACTGGTCAAAGAAATAGTTCTCCTAGCTAGAATGAGCTACCTGATTTCTAATCAAAGTAAAGAGAACGATTGAACGTTCATTATGATTTTACATTCTTCCACCATTAAACTAACTTGAGAGAAATCTTGTGCTGCAGAGTGTGAGGAATTTATAAGTATTAGAGATTATGATTCAAGGATAATGTTAGAGGTTCAAATCTTTAACCCAACTTAGCGTCTCCCTAATCCCTAAAGCTTCAGCAATAAATGGACCTGGAATGCTTCCTTGTATAGCTGCAATTACTGCTCCTAGGTCATTTCGGATTATGCTTCCATAGCCAACTTTGCCTCTGCTCGAGAATAACGTTGCATTTCAGAAAGTCTGAAGGGGGAGTGCTCCAGCTAACTTGAGGAGGCTGCCGGTGGGAAATAGAATGATCCGGTAATCACGAGGGATCCAAATCGATGAATGAAAATTGTTTTATTTTATTGAATAATAATAATAAAATAAAAACAATACCAATAGTGTTCTTCCGGCTTCATTCTCCTCGGCTTCTCGCCATCAATCATCCATCTCTCTCCATTTTTTTTTTGTATTCGCTTCACTTAGTATCGAGTTTTTCCTTCTTTTTTTTGATATTTTCTGTAAATCCATAAATGGGAGATTATGTAAGTTTTTACAAAGAGGTAAGTGTAAATCCCCGTTTTCTGTAACGATCTTTTTGTGCCCCAATTTTGGAAGATGGAGTGATTATAAATTGGTGATCACTGATTTAAATGCCATTTTCTTTGATCATGTTGCTTGTATTATTGTTATTGTTTAATTTCTCCGATGAACGACCTTTTTTGTTGTGGGTTGAACTGTTTCATACACTTGCATAGTTGCATTGTCGTTTGGAAATGCTAATGTTTGAGCGAAGCTGGGTTTTATTAATGAATAATAACAATTTTTGCTTGTTTACCTACTGATTTTCAAGTTGTGTTAGTTGATTGCTGAGTATCCGGTGTACTGGCGTTTGTTCGAGCATTTATGCTATTTGACATTGGTGTTCTGGTTACTCCTATATGAGTTTTTGTTCTCAGTGGGAGTTGGGTTTTTGGCAGGGGGTGAAGTTAAAAGAGAGCAAGAGAGTTTCGTGGTTGGTTTTCTTTAGGTTAAAAGAGTGGTGTTACGAGGTGGTCTCTTTTTAATTCCTTGTTGGTGTTACAAGAGTTTTAATTCCTTGTTGGTGTTACAAGAGGATTTGTATGAGCAATACAGTCCATAAACTATGCATGGAAGAGCGGGTCTTGATAGTTTCAAGAAAGCGGTGTCTTTGGAACCTTTCTCAGTCACTCCAACTTCAACCACAAAGCAGCTAGTCAGCCATCTGCAGCTTCAACAATTCACCCAAAAGTTTCATACGCACAAAACCAATACTTAAGCCAACATAAAACACTGCAAAATGCTACAACTTCAGATGATCTGCCAACTGCTGTGCCCACTCAACTACTGACCCAGATTGGAGGGGGTCAGTCAACCTGGCAACCTCCCGATTGGGCAATTGAGCCTCGCCCTGGTGTTTATTATCTTGATGTCATGAAGGATCAGGAAATTTTGGATGTGATTAAATTGGACAAACGGAGGAATATATTTGGTAGGCAATTTCATGCTTATGATTTTGTGCTTGACCATCTGTCTGTCTCACGCCAACATGCAGCTGCCATCCCTCACAAAGATGGATGGTTTGATATCTACTATGTCACCGTTTTGATACTCTATTCATGTTCTTTATATTTTTTCCTTTGTGGTTGAAGTGTATTTTTCTTATCAGAATTAAGGTCCCGAATCTCAAATAGGCTTGCAAATGCTCTATTTAGACAATATGATGCGATCACGGATGGTCAAGCTCCAAGGAATGTATGAGACCTTTTAGTGTATGGGATCCTTTAGAGTTGCCAGAGGGATCAATCATGAGAGGACGACTAAAGAGATTCAAGGAGGCACTACATGGACTCACGAGCAATCAAGAAGGGCTTACAAGCAAGACGCAAAGTGCCGAAGGGTTCCTGATGTATGGGACTAAGTTTGGTAGTCATAGGAACATTATTCAAGTGATAAATGATGAGGAGTCCAGAAACCTCAGTGCCCAAACGACCAAATCTTACCGTCCGAGCGCCACGCTTACTATCTAAGAGATGATTTCCAGAACACCTCGCGCCCGAGCGGTCACATCGTACCGCCCGAACGCGAAGACCCGCGGGAAAAATCCTTGTTTCCTAGTTTAGAGTCATAATTATTTTGGTAACTAGATATTGATATCTTATGAGTATGTAAAAATATTTTGCACGGATTTTTCAACACAATTCAGATTATTCATTGATTGAATACACTGTTCTTGAGTTTTTCTCTAAAACAATAAAAGCTTTTGCTTTGTTCAAAATCAAACTTATTAAAATTTATACTTTGTGGCGTTTGTCGTTCGTTCTTGCATGGATTGTCAAAAACGAGGTCGCGCAATTACTTGATTCAAAAGGACGGGACAACACAACAGGGATCCTAAATTGTCGTTGAATTGAGGGCGCGATATCAATTAATCGTGTTTGCTTTTCTTGCGTTAGAGGATTCATATCACAGTCTGTATTTGCTTGGTAGGTAAACTTATGTGAATGATTACTTTCTGGGTTAAAATACTGAAGTTGAAAGAAAGTGGCTTGGGATGAGAAGGTGTTTGTGAGGCTTAGTTTCTTTGGTTTAGCTATTCATCATGGATCATTTATTATGCAATATGTTGCTGCTGATGGGCACAGAGTTTTGGGCTTAAAATGTTCATGCTAATGGTGTTCTTTTCATTTGATTTATCATGACACACTAGAATACTTTGCCACTGCAATGCTGTATAACATCACTTCTCCATGTAATATGTGGGCAAAGTATGATCAAATTCATAATTCTGGGTAGAATGCCTATATATCAGTTAAGCTTCATTGACTATTTGAAGCATTTTCCATATCATATGCACTAACTGGCTTGCATATCTTTCTTACAGTGTATACGTGATTGATTTAGGATCTGCTCATGGTACATTTGTCGCAAATGAGAGATTGACCAAAGATTCTCCCGTTGAGCTCGAGGTTGGGCAGTCCCTCCGATTTGCTGCTTCAACTAGAACTTACATTTTGAGGAAGAATAATGCTGCTCTTTTCCCATCACCCCCCACAACCTACAGAGATTGCTTTGCCTCCGCCTCCGCCTCCGCCTCCGCCTCCAGATGCCTCTGATGAAGATGCAGCTTTGGCTTATAACACATATGGGATGAGAAAACTTGATATAATTTCAAAATCTCCAGGAGCAATCAGCTCATCAGGTACAGAGGATGGAAACCAGATAATGTAGAGACCGCGTAAGAGAATCAGAAGAACAAGAGTTACATTTAAGGATCAGGTTGGGGCCTGAGCTGGTCGAAATAGTTGGTATTCCGATGGAGCTGAGGTGGAGACAGAACCTGGTCCTGTTGGCGTAAAAGAAGGCAGTCTTGTTGGGAAATATGAATCTCTTGTACAGACAACTGTAATACCGAAAGGAAAAGAACAACAAACCTCTGTGAAGGAGTCTAATTCCCATAAAAAAGGAGTGACAGAGAAACTTCAACTAGTTTTGAACAAGGTCAAGGTTGCCCCTGCGAAGAATGGTGGAATCTATAAGGATCTTTACGGAGAATCATTTGGTTTCAAAGTTGGTTCTTCTTGGGCGCACACATCTTCGGGATCTGGTGGTAGAGAAGTGTCTCCTAGTAAATCTGAAAGTGACCTTGGCAACAATGACAATGATAATGGTGATGATCTGTTTGGATAGGCGGAATGTGATGATTCCACTCGAAGGGCAAAAGTTATTATTCCACGGCCGCCATATGATCTCCTTCCGTAATGGAAAGTTTTGTTGTACCTTATTTTACATGTTCTCTTCTGTCATGTGCCCCTATATGTGCAACCTTCAGTTTGGTTGTTACTTTTCATACTTGGTATATACATGTAAGACCATTGAGAATTCATCTCACTTTCTTGAATTTCTATATCATGGCTGCTCTGTGTATCTTGAATTTCTATATCATGGCTGCTCTGTATACACTGGGATTCTACTTTCTCATGGAGGCAGCCTTTTGTGTTTTCAAATTCTTTATTGAAGAATATCAAGTGTAAAATATTCTGAAGCCGGTAGTTTCCCTGAAACCATATTGAGAATAAATTGTACCATCTAAAACTGGACGATTTATTCCTCTCCGCTCTTCCATTTCTCATACTGAATAAAAAGACTGCCAACAAAGCACACAAGTTGTAATTTCTCGAAGTAATATATATTTTTGCTAAAAATTACAATATAATCAATTTGTGCGCGCATATAAAGTTGATTTGACAAGCTTTCTGTAATATTGTATATCATTTCTTGATTTATTATATAGTAAGGATGCACATTATACAAACTTTTTTTTCAACTATACTTATTTATTTATTTTTCATTCTTCAATTTTATATACTTGATTTTTATTTCTATTTTTAAAGTAAAACCAGGTAAGAATCAGGATAATAGCTGTACCACTAACTCTCAGAAGCAAGCTCCGAGTAAGAGGAGTCAGAGGCCAAACGTAGGGCAAAAACTAGAGAGAACTGCTGCAATTGCTCAAGCAAACTCAAGAAAAAGGACGCAAAAGACAGCAGGAACACAATAAAACAAAAGAATCTGGTCAAAATTCATACTACATTATCACCAAAATACAAAATGACTTTCAACTCAACATTAGCTATTGCAATGTTGGCATCCAAAGTTAAAAAATTTAACAAGCTGATTGCGCAAAAGAAAAACAAATGTTACAGCATATGTATCTAACATTTGTACAGAAAATGCAAAGTCTATATGGGAGGATAATTGCGGCCATACAAATATACAAGAAAAAACGAGTACAGTACACAAGAATCCACCACCACAAAGTAAAAGCTAGCGTCCAAAACCTCCAGATTTCTCGTTTTACAACGCGTCGTTTCAAGTAATGTACATTCATTGGCTTCTTGTCAGGTGTGAAGGATCAAAATCATATGGATCACCCGTCTTGACAAAACGTCCCTTCACACGCATCCTAGAATCTGCTCTCGCCTTGCGTGAGACATACCTTATCTTTTTATCAAACCTGTTAACAAGTTTTCAACGGCATTATACTTGGTTCTCACACCAAACTTACAGTTTCCAACAATTTTTACATACCTGCGCGATTTCTTCTTCTCTTTATATCTCAAAACTGCACAATTTCGTGTAGCCGACGAGAACTGATTTTCAGCACAAGGGATATCAAATGGGTTGCCCTCTATTGATCGGATTGATGACAACCCATATTCTTGGAGATCTCCAGTGCTACTCTCATTGATAAAACCCGAAAAAGAAAGCGAGATAGTAGATGGTGCTGGTGCTGGTGCTGGTGCTGGTGCTGCTCTGGGGAAGCAAATATTTGGGTCAGATTTGCAGCTTGTGACAAGATTAGAATAGAACTCGCATGCCTGCAGCATTCTTTTACTCTTTCTGTCTGAGCCCTAAAATATTTCAACAAATTAATAATAACACGAAAATGTGTGTCAAAAAAAGAAAACAGAAAAGGTCTAGAGGGAGAAAGGTCATATGGAAAAATAAGAGATGACAAGGGCAAACCTTTGCAACATGTATACTCTCTGCATCAAATTCAGTATCAAGAATGTTTCCAATTTCGAACAAGCTATCCATTCCTCCATTTTCAAAAAATGGTTGTGCTTCACCAAAAGATTCACCAAAAAGAATGCCAAAGTTATCCAAACTCAAGTCAATATCTGAGTTGTTGAAGTCTTCATGGAGAATATCATCATGCAACGATCCAAGATGTTTTATTCTCGATGAACTTGCCTACATCATCGGCTCAGCCCATTACATTCAAAGTCTGATATCATTCGAATATAAACTTAAGCTAAAAAATCTTAAATACTTGAACTTAAACCCTGGATAATTCTTCACTTTCCGAACTAACACGTTATATTCTTCTGTGTAAATCGAGAGAAACGATTTTGGCAAACTTAATGCATAAAGACAAGCGTAAAATCAATTAATATTCCCCCCTTTCTCGAGGAGAGTACATCCTGTTGGACTCCCCTTCACTGTCAGACAACTCCAGGGGTCCCTCAAGCTAGCTGTCGATTTGTGATACAAGGGTTGTTATTTTTAGAGCTGCAGGACATCTTATAGACTGGTCTCTGATTTTTTTGCAAGCATTTTGAACTCATTAGCTATATTTTCTAAATGTTAACACTTCATTTCTCGCCATTGCGAGCAATATTATCAAGAATCAGTTGGTTCCTACGCAATTACCATAACTCAGACTCGTATATTTTTTTCCAAACTTGGAAACATTAGGCAGTTGTTATCAATCGGAGTATTGTGCTGATTTAAACACTAGACACTTGAACAAAGTCAGTACCTAGCCAGCAATTATCATAAATGAAGAACAATTAGATTCAGTCTGTAGTCATGCTATCCTTTTGTGCCTCTATCAAATTTTTACCCAAAAAAGGTTCTAAAAGACTGGCAGTTGCACCAAAACTGCCAGTATTTAAGCTGAAAATGGAGCAAGGATGCATACCTTCTAGTCAGTTAAAATGGAACCAAGGATTAGTTGCGTACCTTCTCGGAATTCCTCTCCCATCGACCAACAAACAGCCAAAACAGCATGAATGCAGGGGAATTGGACCTATTATTTTATGCATTTTTAGACCGGAAGATCTCTTTTTGCAAAATAGAAGCGAAGATAGTAACACTACTGATCCGTATAAATAATCTAGTATCCAAGTGTTTCAGAAAAACAAAAGAAAGACAAACGACACTTGAACATTGTCTTGCCTTACTGAGAAATGAAGAATCGGTATTGCCAAAATATCTATGGGGATAAAGATATTTTCCAATTGAAAGGGGAAAAGAATTAAAGATTTAGACGTAACCTTTAATGAAATGAGTCGAATAAGGGACCTTTCCCCCCACAATGCTGCTGATGAACTTGACATTAAGCCTCCAATTTTCATACATGGAATGTTGAACTTAAGAATAAAAAGGAAATACGATTTCGGAAAATCTCAGGTTACCTTCTCATTAAGAGGATCCGAATATCCACTTCCACAAAATTGGTCAATATCAGAAGCCATGGGATCCATAGCAGCCTCTTCTGTATGATCTAACGGCAATGATGGACAAGGAGAGAGGTTTTGATCTTCTTTTTCAAGACTCAACGAGCCTTCTTTGGGGTTGGAACATGAAAATTCGATGGAAAAGAAGGACCAAATCCTTGATAGCTCGTCTGCAGAAGGACATCCCGAATAACAATTGATCGTCTGCCTTTTGTGCTCTGTACTAGATTCCGGGGTAGTATGGCTAGACCAATTGCAGTTTTGACAAAGTGAAATCATCTCCTCAATACACCTTACTACTGCAGGATGAAAATTGCATCGTTCACAAACAAGGGTCCTCGAATGGCGCCTAGAAAGTGCATTGGCGGAATGAACCAAACGATCGCAGGATAAACACAAGAAGGCAGCATCAGACCTACAATAAACCATAGATCTTTGCTCCCTGCAGAAATCACAAAATTGACCCATATTCTTCCAACTCAGTGACTCTCCACTCTGCAAGCTTGCTTAACGAGAACAATTAATAACCAAATGGACCAAACACCGCGCAAAACCAAAACTTGAGCATCTTCATCGTCTGCAGGAATAGGGCATCAATATCACAAGCCAACAAAATCTCTCAATACAACAGCCCAATGGCAAAAGCTATAAACTTCCAACCCACGACGTAATTTACCACATCAAGAAACCATAAAATCGAGTGAATTTATTTTCTTGCTACTAACTTCTCAAACAACTCACGAATTCGCAATTTTCAGATTTATATTGAACAAAATAATACCATAGAATTAAAAGGACAAAACTTCATAGACAGCTGATCATGGTTACACGAGATAAAACAAAACATACGATACTTTGACCCCGAAGACAAAACCATAACCAGAGAATCGAGAATTAATAGAGTCTGAGGGTGTTTCTTACAGCCAATAATGTAGATAAATCCGAACCATGAAGCCCGCAGACAGATTACACATCAATGTACCCACGAGTGAACAATTGGAAACAAAGTGCAGCAGCAGAGAAGAAGGATGTCTGTGATATTTGGGATAAAGTGCGAAAAAGTGTACGGTGATGTTGGATGCCGAATGTCCACGGGTAGATAGGAGGTTTAATGCTGAATAATAAGAGCACAAGGTCCTTTTCTTGCTCTTTTTTTAGTTGGGAATACTGAAAATATCTCGCCTTTTCTTGTTGGCTGGCATCAGTTTTATCCTTTGATCTTATCGTCCCACGTACCCATTACATCCATTGGAACAGTGTCCATTCCAGCTCATTTTTCTAATAATTGTCTTTGAGATGTTTTGCGAGACGAATTCATGTATTTAATTTTCGTGATATGAGTCAATTCGATCTATCTTTAAAATGAAAAATAATATTTTTAACATAAAATTTAATACTTTTTCCATAAATCGGATCGAGTTAGACATCTGTTTAATAAAATCGATGCGTCAGACGATCTCATATTAACTTTTTGTGATAATTTTTATATTTTTTTGCTCATTCTTTATTTAAAAAACATGAATCCTAATTTATTTATGAGATACTCGTGAACGCTTTATGATCAATTTATAAGAAAATTCATATTATCTATATCTCTATACTATCTATACTATTATATTAAGTATGAGCACATCATAATTACTACCTAGAGAGGACACCAAGTTTTTCTTCCAATTTTATCCTTATATATTACTAATATTACACTTTTGTTTGTTTTTTTTTTAAATTTCAACACACATTTTATTTTTATTTATTTTTATTTCAACAATTCAAATATCAATTTAGTCCCACCATAATTTGTCAAATTTCACTTTAGTCCGTTTTTTTATTTTTTTTTTAAATTTCAACACACATTTTATTTATTTTTATTTCAATAATTCAAATATCAATTTAGTCCCTCCATAGTTTATCCAGTTTCACTTTAGTCCATCGATAATGATAAAAAAGATTGTACACACACGCATCGCGTGTGCATAGTAACTAGTATTATTTAAGTGTGAGAACATGATAATAACTACCTAGAAAGGACACCAACTTTTTTTACAATTTTACCCTTATATGATACTAATATTATACTTTTGTTTTTTTTTTATTTCAACACACACTTTTATTTTTATTTTTTTTATTTCAACCGTTCAAATATCAATTTAGTTCATCCATAATTTGTCAAATTTCACTTTAATCCATCGATAATGGAAAAAAAAATTGTACACACGTATTACATGTGCAGAGTAACTAATCTTAATTAAGTTTGCTAGCTATTTTTTTTAAAATTATATCCACTATTGATAACATGAAAACATAATAAATTAGTATACTACGGATATATTAATTAGACCAATTTAACTATTTTAGGGTCCATTATAACATTAGAACGTACATTTTAAGCTCTTAAAATTGTCAATATGAGATAACATAATAGAAAACTAGCAACCGAGGCACACGCGTTGCGTGTGTCATGAATATATGAGGTTAATATAGTAAAAGATTCATGATATTACAACATCATGACACCAAAACATTTTGTACTTGAATCATGAAAGACAATGGATTCCAAAGCTTAAATAAATTTGTCAAACTCAATTTGTTATCTTACATGATATAGGCACACACGTTGCGTGTGTCATCAATATATTGAGCTAATATATTAAACATTTATGATCTTACAACAACATGAGACCGAAACATTATTTTTTTGAAGCCACAGATTCATCTCATGTGAAATAATGCTAAATTTCAACGTAATAAAAAGTAAATAAATTGTCAAATGATTTTCCAGTAAATATCATAATATCATAGAACTAAAATTTATTGAATATAAGAACCTCAAATTTGTATCCTCTGTTGTTGATTTGCGACATCATTTTGGATAGAAAACATGTTATTGACATTGTTGCTTGGTCTATGTTCGCTTGAGCTCCCGGATTCCATGTTTCAATGTTTATCAACCTGCAAGAGAAATATGAATAAAATTTAAAAGTAGCTAGTTGAGATGTAGTGTTTGATCACTATTTCACTGAATCTTACTTGTACAATAAATTCGTTAAAACTTAGATATAATAAAACAAATTTTAAAATTTGTTAGTTTTAGTATGGGATAATATGACAATGTATGACATAAGAAATGATGTTGGAAAAGAAGCAATGTGATTTATCGAGCATAAATTTGGATTTCAAAAGAAGAAAGAAATAAAAATTTCGTAACACCAATCTCAATTATCGAACAGAGTGTCAACTTTAGTGATATAAGTTTAGCAAACAAAAAATTGTCCACTTTAGGAACCATATGCATTAAAACGCATAAGAAAAACAAATTTAATCAGAACAAAACTTCTGAAAGTGAATCTAAATGATTCAATTCAGAAATGAAGGAGATCAAAAAATACAGTGAAAAGATTCACGCAACGCATCTGAATCGGTGGCTAGTGTTAATTAATAGGCTTGGTGAAAGTTCATATATTATTTAGCTTTACTAACACAGTTGCCCATATATTATTCAGCTGTATTTACATGATCTGTAATTTTTTTTTTCGTGCTGACTGTAGATATACCCTTTGGCTACAAAGCGGAAATATGGTCTCTAGGTATGTCAGCTTAGCAATTCGGTTCTTGAAGTTATCTTTTTAAGATATATAACAATGATAAATAATGGTAATCTCTCAGGCTGTTGTGAATTTGAAATCGCTGCTCTCCTGCCTCAATTTATGACTACTGTAAGTTCGAGGCAGAGCCTTCATTACTGCAATAGTGATGATGTGTTAACGATTCCATGTGATTTTATGTATGAAACAGGATATGGTGCAAACAAAATTGATGATTTAATTACAATTACATAAATCTTCAAAATATATCTATCATATAAAAAAATGATGTTGGAAAAGAAGCAATGTCTTATTAATCGAGAATAAATTTTGTTTTCGAAATAAGAAAGAAATAAAATGAATGTAAAACTTACCTCAATTATCGAACCGTGGTGATAAAAGTTAAGCAAACCTAAAATTATCCGCTTTAGGAAACATCTGCATTAAAACTAATAAGTAAAACAAATTTAATCAAAATAAGGCTTTTGAAAGTCAATCTAAATGATTCAATTCAGAACTGAAGGAGATCAAAAAAATAAAGTGAAGAGTTACCCACCAGATTACATTGTTCTATGCATTTATAACTATTCAAGGAGCAGAGCCATATATCAGCCGAGTTATGTAAGGAATGCTGCTGGGTAAATTTTTCTAAGACTCTCATCTTTAATTATATTGAATTATATATATATATATATATATATATATATATATATATAATCCAGACAACATTTGCATATGAATTAAACGTGTAAATATTTAGGGAGGAAAATATTTAAAAAATAAATAGACGATAATCGTGAATCAAACCCGTGTCTATCTTCACATCAAAGACAGTTTCCTCTTCGTGGATCCGCCATTTATTTGCCAATATATTTGACTGTTCGTAAGCTTTTTGATTTTTCTGTCACAACTACTGAATCCCAAGACCAGAGTAAAATAACATGGAGATATTGGGTAAGGGTGCCAAGACAAAACAGTAGTAAGAAATAATAATCTCAACAAATTTGAGCACTTGTAAATTCTAAAGGTACTTATCATAAATTGTAGTATATTTATTTCACCAGACGTATGCAAGTTTAAGCTTTGGATATCTCCCCAACTTCATAATCCTCGCTCCTCCATTGCATCATTCGAGGATAGCAAAGTTAACCACCATTTATAACAGGATCCTGTAAAAGTACATGGCAACCAGCCATGACTACCGATTCAATCACAACATACTGGCCAAATTGGAGGGGCACACTCTGTTAAATATGGCTTTTAATGTCTACTGTTTGTGCATCAATTTTTATATTGCAATCCGAAGATCGTCGAAAAACAGAAGAAAAAAATGCACATAAACAACAAATGCATCATCTTTACTGCTTCTCCAATAATTCATAGACTCGATCCCCCAAAAAAAATCTTGGGGCTTCGATAATTTGATTTTTTTGTAATCGGAAAAAATAATAGGATCCTGCATCCATTTTGCGTTGTGAGAGGTGATTACCTCCTGTCAACGATAATTTTTTTTTAAAACCAAAATAATCGAATTTCCCGAGACAAAAAATATGGAATTTTGTACCTGGATACGTTAATTGATGAATAATTCTACACAGAACACGATTAATCATATGCATTCAGAAATTGGGTGTACAAAAACATGTGGAAAAAATATTGAAAAAACAATCAATTAAAAATTCATTTGGATATGTTAATACTCTCCATCAACGGAAAAAAAAATTTGTAAATCGTGAGAACATGGCGGTGTAAAAGAGTTACTCACACGACAATTTGTGTGGAATATTCTTCGAAAGAAAATGAAAATGGCAGCTGCTATTGGGTTTACCTGATTGTTTGTGGAAATCGTTGCCATGCCATGTGCCGCTTTAAGTAGTGTGAGGAAAATAATCGAAGCGTGGGGTTGGTTTGTTGTGGAAGCGTAAGAGGAAGCAACGACGATGAAAGATTTTCGGATGTTCTGTTTCAGAAAATCAGAGATATGGATTTTCTGATTTCAAATAAACGATACAGTTGATTTCAGAGTATCTATTTTATGTTTTAAGATAAACCGACGTCTGAGGTGGATTTGAGATGAGTTGAGAGAAACGTGGGAGAAATTAAAAGAAGAAGATACGTGTCTGCGTTGGATTTGAGAGGAGAAGAGAGGAACATGAGGAGAAAATAAAAGAAGATGCAGGGGCATTTTTGGGCAATCAAAAAACAGACCAAGACACCATTCAGTTTTTATATGGGCTTGAACTTTAATAAATAGTAAAAGATAAGATAAATATTTTGATAGTTATTCGTATATATTGATATAGATCTTATTCAGGATTTTAGTATCAATTTAGACAAAAAAATTTGTGTAAGACGATTTCACGGATCGTATTTTTGAGACAGATATCTTATTTGGGTCATTCATGAAAAATTATTACTTTTTATGCTAAGAATATTACTTTTTATTGTGAATATTGATAGGGTTGATCCGTTTCACAGATAAAGATTCGTCAGACCGCCTCACAAAAGACCTAAACATCAATTTAACCACTTTTAGTTTGAAAATTATATATAAAAAAAACTCGCGCATTATAAGATGTCAAATTGTAGTAAATATGTCTCAATAGAAAATGATTTTTATATATCTTTTCTAATTTTTTGATTTATAATTTAATATTTGCTCTACAATAATTAAAGTTTTAATTTTAGTATTTTGTATATTATTTTGATTAATTTTTTAAGTAAAAAAATTTAAAACTTTTTTAAAATTCTTTTTTTTATACGAGTCAAATTTATTAATTTAATAGTTTTTCTTGGGAGATATAAAATTAATACATAAAAAGTTTTATATTTTATTAATGTTTGTATCATATTTTTTAAATTAATATAAAAAATAAAATTCATTATACATATAAATTTTGAAAAAATAAGTAAGTGGTGTTCATTGTTTTTCATAATTAAATAATCTTTATTGTATTGAATAAAAAAAATATAATTCACCCTATATGTGAGTATGTTTACTAAATTGTCCTAGTTATGTGTGTAATTTTAGATAATTATATTTATTGGATTATAGAATTGTGTAAGGTATTTAGCAAAATTATTATATTATTAAGGGACAGGATAATTTATTATTTTAGAGTAGTTTATATAGGTTTTACTGAATGTATCCATAATTTGTCAGTTTTTTTTTTAATATTGAGAATGAAATATTGATTGTTGTGGCTGATAATATTTATTTTAAAAATAAAGATAGAAAACTATAATTCATATTAAAAATATGAAAATTAATAGCATAGAAAATGTAGTTGGGAAGTTAATAAGATGACAAGTGACACAATTGATTACCTATTTTATGTTTTCTTTTAACTTTTTAATTGGATATCATTGTAGAATCGAGCATTTGACACTTTACTAGAAGTTAAAACTATTGATAATGGCGTACTTTTAAACCACATATCAGCTCAAGTGCCACAATTTGATCGCTCTACCCGGAAAAGACAATTATCGTACCTAAAAATATATATCTCAATAATTGTACTTCTTGTCATCAATAAGAATCTATCTAATGACATTGGTTCTGATATCAATGATAAGACCAAGTATTTATCGTTTTATCAATAACTATAGCCGATGATAATGATGTAACTCAAATTTTTTAAACTACATAACAGCTCAAGTATCATGATTCGATAGATCTATCTAATAAAGACAATTATTCATATAAACAATCACTTTTAGAAATTTATTTAAACATAATGAAGTGTGCTATTATATTATTTTCTTGTTTAATGCTACGATAATGACATGACAACGACATCGATAAAATCATATAAATTATATTTTTCGTCATTCGTCATAAGCCTTGTAATAGAACTATTATTTTTCTAGGATAGATTCAAAACGGTTTTCTTAGATTGCATATTTTGTATTTTGATTATGCGAATTAGGTTATGTTTCATGTTTTGGTACTTTTTACAAAGTGCATCAAATATTTCAGCATTTCATAGTGTCACATTTTTTTTAATGTATCAAATCAACACACTATTAAAATAAGAGTAAGTCTCATGTGAGACCGTCTCACGGATACTAATATGTGAGACGGGTCAACCCTACCCATATTCACAATAAAAAGTAGGCAAAAACTTGTGTGAGACGGTCTCACGGGTCGTATCTGTGAGACAGATCTCTTATTTGGGTCACCCATGCAAAATTATTACTTTTTATGCTAAAAGTATTACTTTTTGTTGTGAATATGGGTAGTGTTGACCCGTCTCACATATTATGATCCGTGAGACGGTCTCATATGAGACCTACTCTAAAAAGTAATACTCTTAGCATAAAAAATTATACTTTTTCATGAATGACCCAAATAAGAGATCCGTCTCACAAATTCGACCCGTGAAACCGTCTCACACAAGTTTTTGCCTTATCCTAAAACTTGAACCAAACCAATTTTAACTGCGTTGTTTTATTTTAAGGCAAAAAACTTGTGTGAGACGGTCTCACGGATCGTACTTGTGAGACGAATATCTTATTTGGGTCACCCATGAAAAAATATTACTTTTATGCTAAGAGTATTACTTTTTATTGTGAACATGGGTAGGGTTGACCCGTCTCACAGATTATTATTCGTGAGACGGTCTCACATGAAACCCACTCTTTACCAAATAAGTAAATTTAAATAATTATTAATGCGCAGTATGTTTTTTTTTATATAAGTTAGTTAATAATTTTAAACTTACACAAATTATGCATCATTTGTTCAGTAATAATTATGTCTGTTCGACAAGTAATCGAAACGTGGTGTTTGTTAGATATATCAATATGGTTGGCCACGTCAAGTTAGTCTGTCTCGTCAAACAATTTAAGTGGGTTGAGTTGAAATTTCATCAACATATTTAAAGACGGACCTAAATGAGTGCAGTATGTACGGGACATGGAGTTAGGCAGATTGACCCGCGATGAACTCTGGGTCGAAGAAAAAAGAAGAAGATATATATGTATTTTTGTAGTGAAATTTGTTAATTTTGTGTGCTATTACTTTGACTAACATGCAGAAGAATGAAATCAAGAATTAAGAATTTTATTATGATTTTTCTAGAAATTGCTATTTATGAAATGATCAAATAATGGATTATTTAGATTTTTCTTTTTTTTCCGAATGGTTTCGGATTCGGGTGGCTCACTTAACGCGCAATCCGTATTGGGTTAGGCCGGATTCAATATTTCTCAACTCGTCAAACAACCGTCCCACCAGATGACGGGTTGGTCTCTCTAACCGTACTAGCATTTGAGTTACTTTTATGATTTTAAAAAATTTGAGTTACATTGTTATCATCAATTATAATTTTTGACAGCGACAAATGCTCAATATAAACGAGGTACAAATTTATTAAAATAGGCTTCTGCGATATGTTTTATTAAATAAAAAGAAATATTTTTGTAATTTGAGAAGATAACACGAAACTTAGTTGTTTACTCTTAACTCATCAATTTTAATAATATATATAGCAAAACATAGATTATCATTAATAAAAACAATTTAGTGATTCGGACAAAAAAAGAATCTTATTTTAATTTCTTAAAATGTACATGTGTATAATGAAGATAAAATGAAAGAACAGCACGTGAAAAACGATCATTTGCCAACGAGGCGCCGTCCCCGTCCCGCGCCGCCCCCACCCTGCTCTAGGTCTGTGTACCTGGAGAGACTATTCCTCAATTTTAATAATTCTTCTTTCTTTTTTCCAAAATATCTGCGTTCCATTATTTTTCAGCGACCAATAATTTTGCCACCTGCAATCGATTCCAATCGTTGTCAGCATTCTTGTATCTTGGAGAAACAAAGGATTGGAGATCACAACTAATTGTTTTAAATTGTCATTCCAAGATTTGAACTTTAACAAAGAGTGGAAGTTTTTCGAATAATGTCCCGTCTCTATTTTTTTCTTCCCAATTTTGCCTAAAGGTATTTTTTTTGTCGACTCTTACGTATATGTATTAGGATTGAGTTGTCAGGTACCGAAAAGTTTGGGTTTGTAGAATAACCATGGATTGAAATTCTTTGGGTGGTATTATCTTTCGGGTTGGAATGGGTAATGCATGTTAAATTCGATGCTGCTTACGATTTGGATTTGTATTTTCAATTACTTTCAATGTGGTGAGTTTGATATTGACAGCCTGATGTTTCATGAGTTAGTTTTTATTGTAAGATAGCTGACTGTGTTGCTTATTGTTAACTTTGTGATTTCCCAGTAGCTATGCAATGTAAATTTATCAGATTATTGCTTTTCTTGGATTCCTAGTTATGGGTTTTAGGATTCTGTCGAATGGATTTGGTTAACCAAATTCAGATTACAGGAGTAAATGTTTCCAAATTTTATAACTTTCATAAATTAGTAGGATAAACCCTTCTGATTGTGTAATCCATTTTCAAATAATTTAACTTTGGTTGAAACATTAACTATTTGAGTTTCACGTCCATCGATTGTGGGTTGCTGTGTTTTGAATAGTTACAAGGTCCTTTTGTTTTCCCCATCATAGTCTTTGGAGCTTAGAACTGAAATATTTACTAGCATTTTTCTTTGTCAGTTTCAAAAACACGAGTTTCAAAGACACGAAGTTGAAGACTGTCTACGGTTGATGTTTTGCATTTATGATGATAAAACTGTTTTGATAAATTATTTGAAAAAAATTCTTTGTTTTCCTGTATTGGTAATCTTTGAGCATCATTTTCCTGTACACCAGTTGATACGCTTACTACTATATCTATTTTTATCGTGTTTGGTATTGAATAAAAACTTCAACTTTATTGACTCGAAGGCATCAAGTAATGATTTCTGGAAAAGACCATGGTGCAGTGCCTAGATGTGATAAAGCATATACTCTTAGCTGTTGCAAATTGCTGTGATTCTGAGATATACAAACAACCCTGGGGCCTGGAAAATCCCGAAGCTCTAGCAAGGGAGACAGTATGTGCGTGAACTTATTGCATGAAATTTTGAGTTTTTATGACAGCGAGATTGATATTGCTTGACATGTTTCAAGTTTTGTTTATTTGTAAGATTTCACTGTGTTCATCCTGGTAAACTGGTTGCCAAATTATCAAAAATTTCTATTTGTCATTATTAAAGTCATTGGTCATCTGGTGCACCGGCTGATACTTAATAAAAATATATATGATTGCTTGCTAATCAGTACACGTGGTATTATTACGTTTCATGTTCTCATGCAGTCAGTGTTAACGAAGTAGAAGCCTTGTATGAACTATTTAAAAGGATAAGCAGTGCTGTGATCGATGATGGGCTCATCAACAAGGTAATGAATGCCATTATCATGATCACCATGTAATATATTTTTTCCTATGCCTTTTATTTTGTTTTTGATTCATTTGTGGATCTTATTTGGTACACATGCCTCTTGTTTTTGGTTATTTACAGGAAGAGTTCCAGCTTGCATTATTTAAAACAAATAAAAAGCAGAGCCTGTTTGCTGACAGGGTTAGTTTCATTCATTGTATTGCCTAAAGGAATTATTTATTAATTATTAATGTCTCTGTGACTTTCTCATTTAAAATCATGGTAACGTCTAATACTTCTAGGTCTTCATTCCCACGAGGTTTTGTCCTTTATCCTCTTCCATATTTGGCATCTTTTTTTATCGCCGCCTTCTAATCTTCTTTTATAGAATTCTTATTAATCATAATTGTTTTGTTTTGTCATTATTATTGTTATTGAGATAAATTTCAACTTATGTTTTGTATGTTACTCGACTACCTTTGGTGTTCTGGAGTTCTTTGATACTGGTGTTATAGGATCTTTGCTATTAATCGTATTGATTGCTAGGTATTTGACTTATTTGATATCAAGCATAATGGGATGTTAGACTTCGAAGAATTTGCGCGTGCTCTTTCAGTGTTTCACCCAAATGCTCCTATCGAAGACAAGATCAATTGTGAGTGTCATAATTTTGAGAAATCCGCATTTCTGGTCTTAATGGATTTTACGGTTGTATTTTCTCTCAGATTATCTATCAAACAATAATCATTCACACACTGGCAATATTCAAAGATAATGGATGTTAGATACTGAAATCTGTAACTCTTTCCAATCTTAAATAAAATCGTTGTCGCATTTTGTTTAGTTCATCTTGGGAAAGAAGACTTAAAATATCTGTATATCCATTAAAGTTAATTATTTTTAGCAGTGTATCACATGTTACCTTCTCTGTTTTGTTTTGAAACATGTGTTCTGATGTTTTTTCAAATCAATGATGCATGCAGTTTCTTTCCAATTATATGATCTCAAGCAGCAAGGCTTTATTGAAAGACAGGAGGTAAATTTTTTTTTCTCGAGAAACAATGACAAATGTATGTTGGATAGCTTTATCTGTATGTTTGCGTTGAAGGCTTTGGACCAAATAATTTAAAATTCATATATAAACTCACTCGTCTTGTTCAGATAATTTTGAAATATCCTTTACCTATAATTTCAAGCCTTTCCTTTTGATCATGATCTTGCATTTCAAACCTCAAAATCTATTTCTTAAATGAATTTTTTTTAAAAACACCACCTAGGAGTTGGGTTCACTTGTCTTGAACCTTATGTTGTTTTGGATTTAATGATTTGATTTGGGCAAAGAATTTGAAGTAGTGGATTTTCAATATCTCAATGAATGAAAAAAGAAAAATTGAGAGCTAAAGATTTTCAAATCCATTGCAAATCCTTTATCCAAATGTACTCGATATGTCATGGATTTGAAAATCATCCAGACATATCAAGTACATTTGGATTAAGGATTTGCAATCCTAATTCACCTAATTCTCTATTCCAAACGCACCCTTAATTTTTCTCTCCATCTGCTTACTGGCGATGCATGAAACGTGACTTCTTGCTAGTTACTACTTGACATTTTATGATATATGACATATTTGAGGTCCTTTATGGTCTCTCATTAAAAAAAGTCCTCAAATAGTAACTTATCGACTTGTAAATTTAATGTGTCCTGGAAAGTTTATTTTACATTGTTTCACAGCTATGTTGTGGATCATGATCATGTCATATGGCTATTTTAGGTAAAGCAAATGGTTGTGGCAACACTGGCCGAATCTGGAATGAACCTTTCGGATGATATAATAGAGAGTATTATCAACAAGGTGATGTCATAACCTCGTACAACTCAAGCATTTGGTTGTTTTACAGCTTAACACGAATTGTGCATTTAAAAGTTTTTAGATGGCTGGGAAATATGTTTCAGAAACTTCACATGATAACGCTTGCAATCTGCTAGAAGCAATGTTGTAACCGTAGCGTTTGAGCAATTTCTGTCCATTAATCTTTAGTCATTATACGATCTCTTGGTTTCAGACTTTTGAGGAAGCTGATACCAAACACGACGGAAAAATTGACAGCGAAGAGTGGAGGATTCTTGTTATGAGGCATCCATCTCTGTTAAAGAATATGACCCTTCAGTATCTCAAGTAAGTTTCATTGTCAATAATTTTTATAAATTTTCTATTCGATTTAACGAAGTCTGGCAGACAAACTAATCCTCTTCTTTTTTGATCGACAGAGACATTACAACCACATTCCCCAGCTTTGTATTTCATTCTCAAGTCGACGATAGTTAAGCGTCGGGTATGCAGACAAATTGGTCATTTTGTGCTTCGTGGCCTGTAAAAGAAACCTCGGTGGAATCACCTGTCAAGAACATATTATTTCGTACCTTTGTTAAGCAAAAAACTTTCTTTTTCCTTTGTACAAAACCAGGCACCGGTAGACTCCTTGTTTCAAGCCTGAAGAAATTCTCTGTGATTGTTTTGGTTTTAATTGGAAAAAATGAACGGAAATTAAGGATTAATCATATCATATATATATTTGTCTAGCAATAAATGTAGCATAAGTGGGAAAGTGGATCTCATTATGTTAATTATCTACATTTTGTCAATAATATTTTCGCTAAAAATATGAAATGAGAAAAAAAGAAAAAAGAAAACATTTTAAAGTTTGATCTAAAATCACAACGCAATTAATATAATAAATTTTAAAAATAAAAACAGGCAATTATGGAAAGATCAGAATAATGAAATGAATGGAAAGGATTTAATTATTTATATACTTAAGCAAATATCGTTTGACACTCCGATGGAATAAGGTATGAAAATAACTGTAGTATCAATATTTAAAGCAATTATTAGATTCCAATCAACCGATATTATTTCAGTCTTGAGAAATTTGAATGCAGAGTCAAATAAAATCTAATCATTTATAGAAAATCCCAAATCTATAAGGTATTTGGCAAACATCATGGAGTAACATAAGAATACTAATGAAGAAAATTTAAATGTGACAGACTTTGAAATCAAATAAAATTTGCCAAAGTCATGGGAAAAAAAAACTGAAGATCAGGCCAGATAAATCATACTTAATTTGATTGATATATCTTTCGAATTTATTTTATATTTAAGAGTAACTGCGGATTCTCTTTTATTACTTGTGCTTAATAACCAAGCAAATGAATATAAAAGTATCACTACCACACCTTTTTCAAAGTGACAAAAGCAAAATGCTTTCATATTTTCTTGCACTTTTCATTCTTTTTGTTGTCTTTCAACAATCAGTTTCAGCCACGAAAAAGGTACACATTGTATTGGTCATAACATATTTAGTCAAGTGTTTCCTGTTATGCAAATTAAATTGCTGAACAATTTTTGTTTTTATTTTTATTTTTGTTGATCTTGGTGCAGTCTTACATAGTCTACTTAGGAGGACATTCTCATGGTCCGGAAGTAACTACTGCTGATCTTCACAGAGTTGTAGATTCTCACCATGAATTACTTGGCTTAACCTTAGGAAGGTACGAATAACAAATTTCACGAATTCGCTATGGCTGAAACAATATGATACTTTTGTCTCTTGTAAAATTGTATGATCTTTTTCTTTTGATCCATAACTTTGTATGATCTTGATCACATTGTTTCTTGATGTTGTTGTTACTGAAAATTATAGTAAAGAGAAGGCGAGGGATGCGATATTTTACTCGTACAAGAGACATATAAATGGTTTTGCTGCCGTTCTTGAAGAGCATGAGGCAGCAAAAATTGCAGGTTTGACTCATAGATTTTCGCATATTTATTCCTATGGTTGGTTTCAATGCATATCTAACATCTTTATCGATTTGTGTACTAAAAATGCACGTTTTTTGTGATAGAGCATCCGGATGTGGTGTCTGTTTTCTTGGATCAGGGTAGAAAATTGCACACTACACATTCATGGGATTTTCTCATGCTTGAGAAAAATGGTGTAATTCATCCTAGTTCAATATGGAAGAAGGCTCGATTCGGTGAAGATACTATCATAGGAAATCTGGACACTGGTAAGACATACTTTTCCTAAATTCCTTTATCCGTTTGAATCAAATAATGCATTGTGCTTTGATCTGAAGTTGAGCCTGTAGTCATGGTTTCTCATGGATTTACCAGGTGTTTGGCCAGAATCAAAGAGCTTTACTGAAAGAGGATTCGGACCCATTCCATCAAAGTGGAAAGGTACCTGTCAGATCAATGACAAAGCAAGATCCCTCTGCAATAGGTGCTTTCCTTTCCCCCCATCTCTTGACAGTGACACACCGGCGTCTTTGCTCTGTTTTGATTTGGTTATGAGTATAGTTTGACAAAATTTCACCGGTTGTGATAAAATAATGCAGGAAACTAATTGGAGGAAGATACTTCAACAAAGGCTACACAGCCTTTGGAGGAAAACTCAACTCTTCTTTCAACAGTGCACGGGACTATGATGGCCATGGCACGCACACACTATCTACTGCTGCAGGAAACTTCGTCCCTAATGCAAGTGTATTTGGTGTAGGGAACGGAACAGCGAAAGGAGGCTCACCAAAAGCCCGGGTGGCTGCATATAAAGTGTGCTGGCCTCAAATCAATGGATCTGAATGTTTCGATGCAGATATCATGAAAGCCTTTGATATGGCAATCCAAGATGGTGTTGATGTTCTTTCCGTGTCTCTAGGAGGAGTTCCTGTTGATTATTTATATGATGGAATAGCAATCTCATCATTTCATGCCGTAATGAATGGAATAGTTGTGATAGCGTCTGCTGGAAACTCTGGACCATTTCCAGGATCTGTCTCTAATGTTGCACCATGGATGATTACCGTAGGAGCGAGTACCATTGATCGTGAGTTCGAAGCTTATGCAGTGTTGCAAAATGGCATGAGCCTTAAGGTTTGAAATATAACTGCCCCTACCGCCCCCTTTCCCCATCACACCACAAACAAAATGAATAAGGCCCTTTTTCTCCTAGTATATCCCAAAGTTGTTTTCTTACCGGCATGAACCAACAGGGAACAAGTCTTTCTACAGCATTACCAGCTGACAGATTCTATCCACTTATTAGCGCTGCACAAGCTAAAGCTGCCAATTCGTCTGCCAGCGACGCGTAAGGACTTACTAATAATGCTGTTCTTGAAGAGTTTAATTTAATTCTTGATATGAAAAAGTTAAAAGTAAATTTCTGCAGCATATTGTGCAAACCAGGGACATTAGACTCAAACAAGGTAAAGGGTAAAATATTAGTCTGTCAGAGGGGGGAAACTGCTAGAGTGGATAAAGGCGAGCAGGCTCTTCGAGCTGGTGCCGTGGGAATGATTCTCTGTAACGACAAGGCAAGTGGAAATGAGATTCTCGCGGATCCTCACGTTCTTCCAACGAGTCATATAAAATATACAGACGGTCTAGCAGTCTTCGCCTATGTCAATACTACCAAGTACGAGCTTAAGAAAGTCCCTCTTTTTTTCAAAGAAAAAAAATCTTATCGTGTTATTCATTCATAACAATTTTTTTCCAGAAACGCGAAAGGGTTCATTACAGCTCCTAAGGCGCAGTTGAACACGAAACCTGCTCCATTTATGGCATCTTTCTCTTCAAGGGGACCAAATACTATTACTGCCGAAATACTCAAGGTTTGCAAAATCTTAAAAACTATGGGCCATCTGTTTTTAAAATGCTTTTGTAATGAAGTTCTATGATTCTGCCCTCCAGCCTGATATTACAGCACCAGGAGTAAACATCATTGCTGCTTATAGTGAAGGAGTAAGCCCCACACATGAAGATTTCGATCACCGGAGAACTCCTTTCATCGCTGAATCTGGAACCTCAATGTCATGTCCGCACGTTGCTGGGATAGTTGGGCTAATGAAGACCCTCCATCCGAATTGGAGCCCTGCAGCAATACGATCAGCAATTATGACAACTGGTAACAACTCGAAAATATTTTCTTGGTGATCTTTACTCCTATAATCTTCTCTTCCTCTAACCAAATGTGTTGATCATCTTTGTGACAGCAAGAACAAGAGACAACACAGTGAATCACATGCTCGACGCTGACTATAAGAAGGCCACTCCGTTCGCTTACGGATCCGGACATATCAGACCGAATCGAGCCATGGATCCTGGATTGGTCTATGACTTGAACGTGAATGATTATTTGGATTTCTTATGTGGTATTGGCTATAACAAGACGATTATTCATCGGTTTTCAGGAACATTTCATGCTTGTCCGAAGAAGTACAGTCTCCTAGACTTTAACAACCCCTCCATCAGTGTTCAAAATCTCCGTGGATCAGTCACGGTATGGAGAAAGCTGAAAAACGTGGGCAAACCGGGGACATATGCAGCTCGTGTGCATCAGCCACCGGGCTTTTCAGTTTCTGTGGAACCAAAGGTTCTGAAGTTTGAGAAAATTGGAGAAGAGAAGAGATTTAAGTTGACCATAAAAGCAAAAAAATCCACAAAGGGATACAAGTACGGGCGGTTGACATGGGCTGATGGCTTCCATTATGTTCGAAGTCCGATTGTAGCTTCAGCTGCTAATCAGTGAACATGACCCATTCAAGAAAATGGCCTAATTTCTCTTATATTTACTCTTACTAGGTAGGTGTACGTGCGATGCACGTGGAGATATATGTTTCAATAATTGTGCAATAAATATTATAGAGTAAGCAATTCATTTACAAAAGTTTTCGGAGTAAGCAATTCATTGACAAAAGTTTTCAAACTAAGCAATAGAGAGATAAATCTATATAATAATAAGACTTCGTGTTTATATAAGACATAGTACGATAATAATTTTCAGTTAAGGTTGCAAACAACAAAACAAAGTATTACACAATGTACTAAGATCGTATCAAACAACCTACACAAAGCAATAGGCATGTGAAAACTTGTTGTCTCATTTAAACACTCAAAATTACTCTTATCACTTTTTAATAGCCCCTACGTTGTGCTGCTTCCTTGAAAGCGAAACAAAATATTCCACAAACAGTGAGCAAATCGGAGTAGAACTTAGGGCCTCGAACATGAAGAAGTAATAAACGATGATAATACCTCTCACCTTCTGCCGGATTTGTCGAGTTAACACGTCCGATAACATGTCTTTGTTTCCTTGGTTTCCAAGTTCTAGTTGGTCGATCCCAAACAAAATGCTCTGGTAATTCAGAATATAAGAACTTTGTTGCTTCCACAATGTGCGAACAAGTCTTAAAAAATTAAGTCAACATAGTTTTGGAGATACATTCGGATGCCAACACATTGCCCAAGTTTTGGTAATTTGAGAAGGTGGTCTTGTGCTTGTCCGGTAAATGCAGAGGCAAATTGATAACTGCTTGAGAGATTTCATTCATATCAAATTCAAAATGCGTCACACTGATTATGGAGCAAACACCCAGCGAACATCCTGAAATGCTCGTATTTCATCTACAAATGAGTTAGAACTATGAGGTGATAAATGAACACT
The DNA here is from genome assembly GCF_022965805.1 of Primulina eburnea. Taxonomy (NCBI): domain Eukaryota; kingdom Viridiplantae; phylum Streptophyta; class Magnoliopsida; order Lamiales; family Gesneriaceae; genus Primulina; species Primulina eburnea. The sequence goes on along the minus strand of NC_133104.1, from coordinate 41,081,180 downwards.
TAATTTGTCATGGCCCTTGTAAATATATTTGTATAAATATTTTACAGCCGTTATGCCAAACAAATTTCAACATTGATATGATAATCATAGCGATATAGTAGATAAGGATTATAAGGAACAATCCATTGAGAATTCAATGTACAGTTCCGAACCTCAACAGAGCGACCATCGTTTCTCCTCCTGTACATATATAGGGTAACCATCAGATCGTGAACAGAATATTCTAAAAAAGGGCGAGAATAATGGTTTTTTCATTTTTCATTAACCATACATGGGCATTATAAATTTAACGTGCCACAAAGTCCATGCATCATATGTCATGAGACCAAACCAAACAATCGAGGAAAAATATCTTTATCTGGAAGCTCAACAACAACATAAGAGTCGAACCTTTCAGGCGAGTTAATCTTATAATTAGATTGCAGGATAATAATCAGATGACAATAAGGTAGACCTCGTTTCTGGAACTCGATAACATAAACATAAGCAAAAACAGGGCCAAATATAGATTTTTAAGAATCTGGTCCTTAAGATCAAGTGATTTTTCACGAAACACTCGAGAGACCAAATCTGGACGATCATGAGCAAGCTGACCTTCGAATAAATTTTCTCGAATCTCTTTCCAATCCGGATTGCAAGTCATCATAATAAACAAGTTTGGTTTTCCAAATTTTTGAACCAATGCAATTGCATCAAGATATCGACGTCGCATATCTCTTGGACCTCCTATGAAAGATGCTGGTAAAACAATATGTTGCCCGACCTCACTCCCACGTGATTCACCATTGGCTACACTGTCAACCACACCTTGGTACAATTCCGATCTTATCTCATTTTTGTGCCTTCTGTAGTAATCTAATCTCGTTGTTTCTAGTTTAATGTACATATCGACAACAAATTGCTGCAATAATCGACCACCATACAATATTAACGAAGTGTTGCTGCCATGAATTTGCAACATGTAACAATAGTACTCCCACAAGAAACCATCTTATCATTTTTTCCACGAACAACTGCATGAAACAAATAAAATACACACAAATTAGTTGCAGGACAAATATATAAATATATGCAGCCGACCATTATCTTGTTTATTTGGGGGAAAATGCAAAAAATAATTACTAAAATTGAGTATGGGGTAAAAGATTAAAAATGCACCACGGCTTTCACCAGCAATAATACGATTGAAGGAATTAACATCTGCAAGTGGTAGCACACTCTCATGCACGCCAACATGGGCATACTCATTTTTTACCTTCAGAATATTCTGCTGCCACCCATTGTCCCCATACGGGAAAAAAAACGGATATTGCAAGGAATCATAATAACCATAATAATGTTGTATTTGATGGGTTTGACCATCACGACGACAAGCAACTATGTCCCTGCTTTGTGGAATATTAGCATCATCATTGCCTTCGATCCAAATAGCCGCAACTTGATCAGCGGATGGGCTATTATAACATCTCTGGTCAACAAGAATATTTTTGGAAATATGCAATCTTAAGTTTCTGATTGAAGAATACTGATTTATCCACTTTAGAAGTTGTGCATAAGGGTTTACTTTCATTACGTCTATCAGCAAAACCATGAGTTCTCTGTCAACATAAGCGTCCAGGAAAACGGACATCCTATTTTCCAACTCATTATCGTTGTCCCAAAAATAAAGTTGGAAATACCTTGGACCATCCGAATTAGGTATAAGTGGTGGCAATGAATGGAAAATCTGGCCATGCGCACGAAATGTGTATACCCCACGTTGAAGAGAAGCCAATTTCTTGTCAAGCCTAACCGCAAATGAAGTGAAAGAGAAAACATTGTTGTACAATCGTACTTGACAACAGAATAAAATAGCCACGGGAGATGATGGGTCCTTGAATAATTCCAGCAAGGCAAATCTGAATAATAGAATATGCCAATCTAATCTTACCAGATGCGCAACAAAAAGATGGAGCTTCACAAAGGAATCTTGCGCCACAAAATTGACATGAAGAAACCATTGGCAAGACACTGATACCAGCAATATCTCCTTCATTGTCTGAATTTTAAAAAGAAATGCAATTGGGGAAAAAACCAACGTATTTCAGGTGCGAAAAAATGAATATAGGAAAGCCGAGCAAAAAAATCCGAGTAAAATAAAGGCACGATGAAAACAACAACATATTACTTACAAATAGGAGAACACGCCAGAGGAACATACACAATATGTATTGTATGATGGAATTATATCATTGAACGACAACAACACATGAGATAAAAAAGTATAAACATATCAAAGAGGGGAAAACAATCCAATCGATGCAAATAAACATGGTGAAAATAACAGAGCAGCTAATCGTTGGAAGTAGATAAACCGGCACCACAAACACGTCGAGATTGAAATAACCCATCAACAGTAATGACCATGGTGAAGGAAAGGAAGAAATGTAGGAAGAAAATAAATGGGTCAATATATCTATTAAATGGTAGTGAGCAGCGAAAAAATTAATCCTCCATGAAGCCAAATTGCAAAATCTAGAAATATAATGGTACATATGGGAAAACACAATTGAAAGTGGCATATATGTATGTTAGATGTTAAACTAAAAATTTCTAATCTTTGTTATATTTCAATATCTATATAATATATGATTTTATTAGTTCGTTAAAAAATTTACTAAGAAATTAAAATAAATAATATTTCTGGCCTAAAATTTTAAAAAAATATAAATGTGTATTAATGTCCAAATCCATTTAAGATGGACAATGACTTACAAAAAACTCTTAAAAAAACCTATTAATTTAATTTGCTAACTTAAATTAAATTAACAAGAAAATTTAAATAAATAATTTTGTTGGCATAAAAGTTAGGAAATAAAGATGAATGTGTATTAATGTCCAAGTTCATTTAAGATGAAAATGAATTACAAAAAAAAAAACCTTTAAGATAACCTCTTAATTTACTTGCTAACTTAAATTAAATAAATGAACAAGGTCATATAAGGAAATTCACAAATAATTTTGTTGGCATAAAAGTTAGGAAATAAAGATGAATGTGTATTAATGTCCAAGTTCATTTAAGATGAAAATGAATTACAAAAAAAAACCTTTAAGATAACCTCTTAATTTACTTGCTAACTTAAATTAAATAAATGAACAAGGTCATATAAGGAAATTCACAAATGAAAGTGATATATTTATATGTATGTTAGATTTGATTCAATCACTTTCTTGGTATTTGGCAGTTGGGAGGTAACATAGCTAATTCGTGATGGATACTAAGTGACAGTTACAATAAACGTACACAAAAACTCAAACGATCTCACAGATCAATTCTGTGAGACAAATTACTTTTTATATCAAAAATATTATTTTTAATTATAAATATAAGCAAAACTGACTTATAAACCTTTTAATCCAAACGAATAATGATCAGTACGAATGTCTCACATAAATTTACTCATAACCTTTTAATCCAAACGAAAGTAATGCGTAAATCTAGCATCATTCTTCAGTTTCACTTCTTCCTGCTTTTATTAACCTTGGAAAAAATATATTGCAATAATATTCAAGAAAACAAGGAGACAAAATTCTATGTTAAAATGGTTGAAATAGTTTCCAACGATCTCAGATTATTTAAATCACATCATACGAGTCAAATGATATCTGACAATAAAACTTTTTAATATTAAATGTTTTTACATATATTTCAAATTAATATTTCTTCCGGAGCAGAAATTCTTAATATTGTCGAAAAATATTTTAATTAATGACACCTACTCTCGATGTCATATCTCTTTTCCCTTTGGTTACTTAATTTTATAAGTCAAAATGTTAAATATCTCAATTTTATGGCAAAAAATTCATATGTAACTTTTAAAAATTTTTAGCATTTGGAAGTAATATAAAACCACCACTTAAAAAACTAATGCAATCTATCCCGCAAACTATTTCAAAAACGGGAAAGGTTGTGGATAGCCTTTATATGAATAATGAATGACATGAGAAAGAATCACATCAAGGAATTTTAAATTTTCTCGGTACCAATTTCTTTTCCTCCCATTCAAGACAAAACCTACTTCTTTTTCAACTCTTTTTTCTGGTATCACCTTCCTAATGTTTTACCTGTCTCTATTGTTTGTGTACTGACTGGTCAATTTGCCATCTATAGAACATATTGAGGTGTTGATCACAAGTCATGTTTGATTATTCATTTGATTTGAGGTGTTGATCATAAGTCATGCTTGATTATTCATTCGATTTCTTTCGTGTGTGTAGCGGCCTTGTTGCCCACGGCTGAATTCCATTCTCATCCAGAATCGATCCTGTCCTTGTCTGTGATTTGTATCATTCCTTTTTTTGTTAAATCAAATGATGGCTGAAACCTCCATATTGCGAGGGTGTGAATCAAGATAGATAAAAATGACACCATATTGTGCAGATATAGTGCAAATCAAGATGTATAAACGCATCAGAAATCAAATCAGTAAAAAATATGGCGAAACAGTAAGCGGAAGTGATGAGACATGCTGTGTTATCAACTATTATCAGAAGAGTAGCAGTAAATTTCCTTTGAAAACATTTTAACATCGTATTATAGGACGATACTGCAGGAAAATGAATCCTACCAAGATATGTTCGGAGAAAGTGCAGTCCAACGAAACAAACTAAAATAGATCAAGGAACATGAGGTAATTGGTCATCCATCGTCTTCAAATAATTGTCCCACTTGGAATCAAAGCATCCTTAATCACAGTGACAATGCCACTCTTGATGAAATATCCATCCGTCTCTCTAGCTGCCTCTTGCACATTGTCTGGATTAATTATCTGTAAAGTAATCACCGCAGCCATTAAGCACCATCTCAATGTTCGAAAATTAGCTTCCTTTGATCAATAGAATAAGATCATGTGAGGATTATATCACCAGAAATAAGCATTCTACATATTTACCTTGACATAGTCTCCAATCCGGGCATTTTTGTCGATTATTGCCCTCTTGATATGAGATTCCTTGCCAATACCTATTGGCACGCTACCTTTTGCAGCCAAGAGTCTTCTGTCTGCATCAGTCTGGGGCAGAGGAATAAGCAAGATTACCACCAGAACTATGAAATAGTTGGAGATAGAATTTTCATACGAGTAAGTATAAAAGGGAGTGTCTGATTTTGCTTTCAGTATTTTCTGGGAAATGTATTTCTCGAAAATGAATTGGTGAATGTGAAGTCTGTTTGCTTGTATTTTTGGAAGGAAACGTCTGCTGTAAATGTCAAGTCACGTCATAATGTGTTGGTTAATTATTTCTTTGAATGTTATATTGCTATTTTAAAATTTAATGTACCATGTTAATATTTAGTATAATAATGACAAAAAGTTGAAGTAAAATAATGATCTTATTGGGAAATGTGAAAATGAGCTGAAAATATCTTTTTAGAAAAGATTTTTAAAAGAATGTGGATATGTTTTTTTTTTTTTTTATGTTTCTGCAAAACGAGTATCTTTTCGGGAAAGAAAGAAACATTGTCTGAGCTTGTTTAATCAAATAATACCTCATAATAATCAGCTCCCATCAACAGGGTGTCTTCTATAATCGCACCCTCGGAGATGCATGATCTCAGACCAATCACAGAATGGTGAATTTTGCAGTTCTGCGAAGATTACAAGCCAACACTTAAGTTGAGCTCACTCTGTACTTCATCATCTTCCTTTGATTGTATGTAATGTAAAATCTTACCTTTATTACACAGCCCTCACCAATGACACTGTCAGTAACATCGGCATTAAGCATTTTGGAAGGTGGCAAGTAGCGGGGTTGCGTGTATATTGGAGAAGAACGGTCATAAAAACTGCAGATGAAGTAAAATGCAGTTCTAGGTCAGTTGGTGCATGGAAAGGATGATTTATTTATTACAACAAGATGTTTCAGCAACTGACCTGAAATCTGGGACTGGCTTCTTGGTGATTCCTAAATTCGCATTGTAAAAGGCCTCGATAGTTCCAATGTCTTCCCAGTAACCATCAAACAAATAAGCTTGAACCTGAAACACAAAAGATTGGAACAGAAAGGAAGTACTGATATATTAAATTATGACTTGCTCGTGGATCAGGAAAACTACGACTCTTTAACTATGACTTACCCGCATGCCAACAGAAGTAGCACCTGGAATAACCTCACTTCCAAAATCATTGGCTCCAGGGAACTTCTCACGCAACAAATTCAACATTGCATCCTTACTGAAAACGTAGATTCCCATACTCGCTATGTAAGGCATTTCCTTTGCTCGTTTGTCATCAAGGCCTAAAATTGTGGTGTCAACCTAGAATAATCACGAAAGACAGATGAATAAAAGAGCCTGTCGTTTAGATCTTTAATAAATGCTACTGGAGACAATATAAGAAATATGATGATTGTTCGTATTTATACCTTCATTGCCTTCAGTTGTTCTCCCTTTGGCTTCTCGGCAAATTCTATTATCCTTCCTTCTTCATCGATTTTCATCAGACCAAATGCAGTAGCACGGTGTTCGTCCATTGGCAGTGCAGCAACTGTAATATCAGCATCAGTTTCTCTGTGGGCTTGGATGAATCTCTCATAATCCATACGATACAAGTGATCTCCAGCAAGAATCAAGAATTCAAGAACGTCATGTTCTTCAAAAAGCCATAGATATTGCCTTATAGCATCAGCAGTGCCCTAAAATATTCGTAGCAAATAAAGCAATAAGAATTTGACATTTTATATCTTCTCAAACTTATTCCATTTAACTCGAAGTCTTCGGAGAAAAAAAATATTTTAGAAGGAGTAATCAAGGTTGTCAACATATTAGTATGCAAAATTACATTAAGTTTTAGACACATAGCCTGCTTACGAGATTGCACGGTAAGCACATGTTTTCCTATTGTTCTTACCTGGAACCAGTTAGGATTTTCGGGGCTCTGCTGAGCAGCAAGAACTTCAACAAACCCTTCATTCTTATAACCACCCATATTACTTGCATATGCCCGTGATAAGTGGCGATTAAGGGATGCAGAATTGAATTGGGTGAGGACATAGATCTTTGATATATTGCTGTTCATACAGTTACTAACAGGAATATCAATCAAGCGATAATTTGCACCCAAAGGGACAGCGGGTTTCGCTCTTTTCTTGGTAAGAGGATAAAGTCGAGTCCCCGCTCCACCTCCAAGAATGATTCCCAGAACACTCTACACGAGCAAACATTAAGAAAAAAAAATTGTTCAGTGACATGCTAAATCACAAACTCATGTATTAGATGAATAGTTGGATAAATGGAGCTCATTGCACTCTCTTCCACTGAAAAAAGTGCAAGCAGAATCTAGAGGTACTGTTAGATGAACTAAAAAATTCTCAGAATCCAACGTTAACACAAGCATGAAAAAACTTACAAAGAGCTTAAACCACCATAATCTTGCAATATTTGGTTTTGATGACAAAAAGTTACAGAAACTCAGCTTTTCGCCACTCAAGTAAAGATGATATGTAAGTCCTACCTTCATCCAATCATGCAGGGAACAAAGAATGAATCCCTCATAAGGCCTTCGAATGATTTATAACAAAGTTCAGTTACAACTTTATTCACTTTGAATGATGCATTTCCATTTGAATCAGGATACACGGATCATGCATTTTTCAGAAAACCATCTCAATCTATGTGCATCCTTGTAAAAATAAATTAATACAGAATAACTTCAAGACACAACAAAATAATCAAGAAAACCCCAACCAAAACATTTCAACAAAATAAAAAAGAGAAACATCATGCCCCTTGAGTCGAGATTCAGACCACCATGCATTTTAAGAAAAAAAAAACCAAAACTTACACATCACTCCTTCTAACAATCAATCAAAATATAACAACTCAAGACAAAAAAAAAACGTAAAGAAAAGAATCCCAGATCAGCCAAAGTATGGAATCAAATCGCAACAAAGCTCAAGGAAATCAACAAAATAATTCCAACCAAAAGGCACAACTTGAGAAAATTAAATAAACACAAATCAGCAACTGAGAAAAGCATACATACAGAACTAGCATCAGGATCAAGACAAGTTTGTGAAGAACTAGAATCAGAAACAGCTTTTGGAGAAACCACACGGGTAGCCGGCATTCTTCTCCTTCCATGAACTCTTCTACTTTCTCTACGATTCACGCCAACAGAACCTCCAAACAGATCCGATTTGGATGCACTAATACCGGGCCACTGCAACTTTCCTTGTCCATTAAAATCAAATGATGATGAAACTGAAAACCCACAATTTTTCTTGAATCCAATGGGTGACGACGTTGCCACAGCCGCCATTTGCACTCCACCACCTACACACCAAGCACACTCGAAGTCCGCAGTACAATGTACTAGACTTTCGATTTAACAATTAAAAATGCGGACTTGGGAGTGTGTAGAAAATGGATTCAATGGAAGATGATTTGATTACGACTTGGAAATTTGGGAGGATGTATGCCACTTATATTATTTAATATTTAAATTATTTAGAAATAATAATTTTATTTGGAACTCTCTGTTTCTGGGAGGATATTATTATTTTTGCTGAATAATTAATTAATTGATCCTGCAAGATCTTGGAATATGCCTAATTCACTATTTTTTAATGGTAATTAATATTTTTAATCAGACAGATACACAACACATCACTTGGAAAATCATTAATTATTATGGAACATAAGCAATTAGTCATAGGTAGGTAAACAGATGAGTCTAGAAAACAATATAAATAGATTTTGTACGGCAAATTAGAGACTTGGAACATTTTTTTTTAGAATTTTTGAGTTTGAATCGAATTTAAAAAATCAAATATTTCAAAGAGTAAATTTCTTGTAAGATGGTCTCACAAATCTTTATCTGTGAGACGGATTAACCATACCGATATTTACAATAAAAAATAATACTCTTAACATAAAAAAAATATTTTTCATTGATGACCTAAATAAAAGATCTGGCTCAAAAAATATAACCTGTAAAACAGTCTCAGATAAATTTTTGCCTATCTCAAATAGTAGTGGTCGATCAAATTGTTTTAAAGAGGCTTTTTCAAATTGTTATAAAAAATATAATAAATAATATTTACAACTTAATAGTCATTTAAATAGTATCATCTTCATTTCGACAAGTATTCACTAAGTTTTATTAAAATAAACTTGAATGAACTTGTTTAGTTTCAAGAAGATTTGTAATTTTTGTTAGTACGATATTTATCTGATATGAACTGAAGATAAAAATTTATATGAGACGGTCTCACGAGTCGTATTTTGTGAGACGGATCTCTTATTTGGGTCATCCATGAAAAAATATTACTTTTTATGCTACGGATATTATTTTTTATTGTGAATATCGGTAAGGTTGACCCGTCTCACAGATAAAAACTCACGAGACCGTCTCATCAGAGACCTACTCTGAACTGAATGATAGCAACTGCGGTTTTCCACGTCATTAATTTATATATATTGGATGCATCCTACTTTATATATTTAAAAACATAAAAACTCCATTATGTAATTAGTAGTTACAAGTTATAATTTTCTTCAGGTAAGAATTTATTATTTTGTAGAAATTACTAATTTGTACAATAAGCACTGCCTCGTTATTTGATAAACTAGATCAACCCATCCATTTGATGTTTAAATGATTTTACGCTCGCTTCAATCTATAAAACCTTATTTTCGTGGGCCTATGATTTGAAACCCAATTAAAATAATAAAAAATTTGGTTACATATTTAATTTTTGGGCCATTCCAAATTGGGCTGATGTGTTCCTTATTGGGCCTCATCCAATTCCAGCCCCATAAAAGCATTAATGCATCAAAATAGTATGCCTTCTATTATTATCTACACATGAAAATATCGATTAGATTAAACATAACGCAAGAACATTTCGAAAGAATTGTCTTGCAAGAATATGGTTTTAAGCATTGACAAATTCCATGAGTTTTTTTCTTCTCTTTTTGGTGAAACAAGTCGAGGTAATTCAAACCCTTCCTATTATTTGCCACACAAAATTATGTATATATTATAAACTAACAGATCGTGACACACGCATCTGACGATTAAAAAATGAAGAATGAAATAGGTTAATTTAAGAAAAAAACAAATGGGTTAACGGGTCGTCCATGAGAGTTTATCCGACTCAAATAATTCAAATATTTTATTTGAATTTTGGATATTTGAATTTGAGTTGTTGGAGGGAGAGATTATTTTCTACCAACTTCCACAACACATAAAAAAAATATTTTTTCTATCAATGCATCTTTCAGAAGTGAGAAAAGTGTAGACATCCTTTCTCCATTGCAAACAAAATATATCGCACATTTGTTTAAGCATTTGGATTATGCAAACGG